>NW_015505869.1:265887-276264 GCF_001515645.1 Sinocyclocheilus grahami
TATATATATATATATATATATGTCACACTAAAGAAGGAGACCTCGGGTAGACAGAAAGGTAAGTGTAATCTCTTTATTTACAGCTTGGTGCGGAGGGGAGAGATGCAGAGCAAACGGGTGAGTAACTCAAGAGTCTTTGAGAATGACTGGACTTAGCTCATGTTAATAACCGATCCTTGTATCTCTTTACAGGTCTTTTACAGGTTTACAGGGGAAACTTCTTTCAATTAAAAAGGAACGGCACTCCTGGGCGTGACGAGGGGACTTAATTCGACTGAAGAAGGAACGGCACTCCTGGCCGTGACGAGGGGACTTAATTCGACTGAAGAAGGAACGGCACTCCTGGCCGTGACGAGGGGACTTCATCCGACTGAAGAAGAAACGGCACTCCTAGCCGTGACGAGGGAACTGGATCTAACAGAAGATAGAACGGCACTCCAGGCCGTGATCGGGTAGCTGATTCTTACAGTGAGGGGAACGGCTCTCCTGGCCGTGGCAAAGACACTTAATCCAACTGAAGGGGAAACGGCACTCCTGGCCGTGACGGGGGACTTAATCCAATTGAAGAAGGAACGACACTCCTGGCCATGGCAAAGACACTTAATTTGACTGAAGGGGAAACGGCACTCCTGGCCGTGACGGGGGACTTAATCCGACTGAAGAAGGAATGGCACTCCAGGCCATGATAGGGCGGCTGATTCTTACAGCGATGGGAACGGCACTCCAGGCCGTGATAGGCTAGCTGATTCTGACAGCTATGGGAATGACTCTCCTGGCCGTGGCAAAGACATTTAATCCGACTGAAGAGGGAACGGCAGTCATGGCCGTGATAGGGTAGCTGATTCTTACAGCAATGGGAACGGCACTCCTGGCCATGATAGGGTAGCTGATTCTGACAGCGATGGGAATGGCTCTCCTGGCCGTGGCAAAGACATTTAATCCGACTGAAGAGGGAACGGCAGTCATGGCCGTGATAGGGTAGCTGATTCTTACAGCAATGGGAACGGCACTCCTGGCCATGATAGGGTAGCTGATTCTGACAGCGATGGGAATGGCTCTCCTGGCCGTGGCAAAGACATTTAATCCGACTGAAGAGGGAACGGCACTCCTGGCTGTGTGTCTAGGACTCAGATCACTGGCAGGAGTCTTTACTGGACTCTGGTAAAGGGCTGGGGCCTGTACTGGATTCTGGTTGAAGGCTGGAGCCTGCTTTGGACACCTGTCGGGGGCTGAAGCCGGCATTTGACTCTGGTCAGGGGCTGAAGCCAACATCGGAGACAGGAGCCATCTCTGAACTCAACTCTGGAACGCAAGCCTTCTCTCGACTCTGGTCAGGGGTAATAATTCCGAGGAATGAAAAACAGGTAACATTGATACCAAGAAGCAACCATTTGGAATAGATTAAACCAAAGATACATACATACACCTGAATATAAGTGTTTTATGGCTTTAACTAATACAAATAACGAGTGGTAACTCATCTAATCTAACAAGGGAATGTACACACCACATGCATATACCAGATACAATTATAACTGATTAATTATAGTCTAAAATAAAGAAATGTCTTTATGTGTGTGTGTGTGTTAGTTTGGGTGTGTGTGTGTGTGTGTTCGTTTGGCCATCTACAGCTTTTTGTGGAATGTGTTTGAAATCAGATTGCAGGATGCTCGTGGGGCTGGTTCTAATCTTACTTGACGGCGAAGAACCATTTGGCAATTTACACCCCTTATACGAACGTAAAGTTCCTGACCAGAACTGTAATTTATATGCAAATGTCAAAAGGCTAAAAGGGGTCTTTTAAGCCATAAACAGTCCAACTATCATGCATGATCCTACGCAGACGCTACATATATATATACCTGCTTTATCAGGCATTACAGTCATGATGAAATGGAAATGAAATCGAAAGTTCACCCACTCATTTTACTTTTTTTTTAATGTAGAGTTTTATGGAGAGATCTCAACAATGTCTCAAAGTGTGCTCAGATTTTCCAAAGATGCCAAAGTCTGCAATCAAAAGATCTCAGCATGAACGCAAACATACTCTATGTTTGTCAACTATGGCTTAATTTGCATATATTTGTATTTCTTTCATTTTATCTACATTTCAATCATTAATTGTTACCTATTATTTAAAAATCAGAGATGAAGTGATTCTTAAATGAAACATAATTGGGTAAATTTAACAATGTCCAAGACACATTCTCTGTCACATTCACTCATCTAAAAACTCTGGCATCATAAAAAATTAAAGGACTGAAAAAATGTTCAAAGTAATGGGTGTACTTGGCTGCTTTCTCTAGTCAGTCTCATAATAGTGTTGAGTCCAAACTGTGGGCCCAGTTTTGTTCTTTGTAGCCATGGTTACAGCAGCTTTGTGGCCGACCCAATCACGTGTCAGGTGAAATGCATGTGAAACCGCCGTCCAATGAGAGAGACACACTGCTTTCATCAGCTGCATGAGATACGTTGCCAAATCTTAACTGGAAACTGCTGCTGCAGTTCTGCAATACTAATTAGACGGCAGCCATGACGATGAGTGGCAGGCCAGGCATTAATAACCAATCTGATTCACTGATGTCAGACACTGAAATTATTGCATCAAACGGTGTTAGAGAGGGAATGACAGTGAAAAAGAGCGAGGGATGCAGACAGCAACAGACATAATTCGCATTCTTATACTATATGCTTCACGTATGTATTTAGATGGTGATAGGAATGTATACTTTTAAGTACGTAACAAAATAATAGCCTACACCAATATTGGGACATAATAACCATGCTATAAAAGTATGCATTGTTTTTGAATGTTATTATGAATAATGTATTGTTATTATTATTATTATTATATATTATTATAATAGTAAAAAATAGGAAAAAGAGGACGTATGGTCGCCATATTTTAACCTCTCCTGAACAAACTGAAGTAGAGACATTTACTTAAATAAAATCCCGGTCTACATTTTCTACATTTTTGAGAATATGTCAGATTAGTGAAGTAAATGCCATTTCAAATTGACTTCTAAAGTTCATTATACTTTCAGCTAAAAGCATGCATTTATAAAAAGTCAATCAGAAGACAATCACAAACCATCACAATTAAAAAGTCCACTTGAACAATTGTACAACCTGTGCACTTCTGGCTTATAATTGTACTATACTATAATATGTTACAGACTAATTATAATTCTAAATAATATTTAGGATGGATATTATGCTAATTGGCACAGAAAGGGACAAAGTGAAAGAGACAGATGCATAAACACAACAGAAATGGTGAGAATAGAGAAACGGAGGGGAGTGTGTGCTGATGATGCATACTATATACAGCCATGCAGATGAACCTAGAATATAAGCGCAAGATACTAAATTGCACATTTTTCTTTTTTACTCTGTTGTTCCCAGTGTGGGTGTGTTTGGTACATGTGGAGTGCAGTGTATGTTTTCAGAGCTCACGCTCGCACCTCGACTTTAAGCATTCCCAGCTGCGGAGAGAGAGAGAGAGAGAGAGAGAGAGAGAGAGAGAATGGGAAAAAGAAAGCAGTTCTCCAGAGAGGTCATCCTGGATTGGAATCAATGGCACAGACATTCCTCAGGACCCTCTGGAATGACCCTCTTCCTGCTGCGATCCCATTGGCCGAGAGCTGCGCGTGGAATGCACCGTATATAAAGCTCTCGGCGCACACAAAGTAACAATTGTTCACGTCTGCAGAAAAGAGCCATTGGCAGAACGTACAGCCATAACTCTCTCTCCCTCTCTGTCTGTTATATTCATCCTCTACTTTCTCTGGGACTTTCTGTTTCCCTCAGTTTTTTTATGTTGTCTCAAGTCTTTCGTCCTCCTTTTCTCTTTCACCACATCTCCCAATAATCCCCCATCCCATGGTCTCTGTTTTATTTCTTTCTTGTTCTCTCTTTCTGTCAGCTTAGGGACATGATGTCAGCCGTCGGCATGTAACGCCCATGAGATCAGCTCAAGAACACCTTCAGATTCCACACCACATAAACCACCATATAAAATAATATCTGACCTTTAATATTTAAGCACATCTGTCTTCAGTTCATTTCCAGTCTCTCATTCTTTCTTCCAAGTCCTTGTCACTCCTCTTCTTACTTTTCCTCTCATCCTGTCTCATAGCTTCTTTTTTTATAGTTTTTATGACTTATCTTCAGGGGTGACATCATAATTTATTATCATAATGTCACCGAGGTCCCACTTAAGTCAAGGTTTTGAGCCAAATTTCCAATTCTTAAAGTGTTTTTTTTGCATGGAAACACCCTTTTGCTCGAGGCCAATGTAGTTTTAAAGGGGTCATATTATGTTGCTAAAAAATAACATTATGTTGTGTATTTGGTGTAATGAAATGTGTTTATGCTGTTTAAGGTTCAAAAACACATTATTTTCCACATACTGTACATTATTGTTTCTCCTCTATGCCCTGCCTTTCTGAAACGCATAGATTTTTACAAAGCTCATCGGTCTGAAAAGTGAGGTGTGCTCTGATTGGCCAGCTATCCAGTGCGTTGTGATTGGCCGAATACCTCAAGCGTGTGATGGAAATGTTACGCCCCTTACCATACTGTGATGCCCTGTCCGGCCGGAGCGATGAGACAAAAACATGAAAACCCATTATAAACGAGGCATTTGTTGCATCCAGTGGGGACATAATTATGGATTATAATGACTTGTACTGTCTTTTTACGCGTTGCGTTGCATCGCGCCGCGTAAACATAAAACCATGTCTGCATTTGTGATCGGAGAAACAACAAACAACAAGCCCTACTCTACACTGCTCAAAACTCACATTTGAATCATCAGTGGCAAATCCTTTAAATATAAAAACATACTTACAGACTGTGAGTAAGAAAAGCCGGTATTGTAGTCTACTCTAAAAATTCCTCCGTAAAATGCGTTGCACACACACAAATATTTGGTTTGAACTGTTCTGGAACAGTGTTGTAAATACAACTTAACCACTGATTTCTAGTTGTGTCCTCTTTTGGAAGGCCAAACAAAGTATTTTCGCTTTCACAACGAAACACACAGCATCTTCATGGAGGAGAAAGAGTTCAGCGTTGCGCATGCGCCGCTCAGAAGTGACGAACACGGAAGCGCAGCGGAGAGATCAAAACAAAACAACGGTCTCTAATTAGAAGTACAATACGAGGATTTGTAAAGCAGAATGTCGGAGGATTTCGATATAAGCCAAGAGGAGACTAAAGTAAGGAAACTTTGCTTACTTTGCTCCTGTTAACAAACGTTGGTTTTCACGAGACTCACAGTGGGGACATAATTATGGATTATAATGACTTGTACTGTCTTTTTACGCGTTGCGTTGCATCGCGCCGCGTAAACATAAAACCATGTCTGCATTTGTGATCGGAGAAACAACAAACAACAAGCCCTACTCTACACTGCTCAAAACTCACATTTGAATCATCAGTGGCAAATCCTTTAAATATAAAAACATACTTACAGACTGTGAGTAAGAAAAGCCGGTATTGTAGTCTACTCTAAAAATTCCTCCGTAAAATGCGTTGCACACACACAAATATTTGGTTTGAACTGTTCTGGAACAGTGTTGTAAATACAACTTAACCACTGATTTCTAGTTGTGTCCTCTTTTGGAAGGCCAAACAAAGTATTTTCGCTTTCACAACGAAACACACAGCATCTTCATGGAGGAGAAAGAGTTCATCGTTGCGCATGCGCCGCTCAGAAGTGACGAACACGGAAGCGCAGCGGAGAGATCAAAACAAAACAACGGTCTCTAATTAGAAGTACAATACGAGGATTTGTAAAGCAGAATGTCGGAGGATTTCGATATAAGCCAAGAGGAGACTAAAGTAAGGAAACTTTGCTTACTTTGCTCCTGTTAACAAACGTTGGTTTTCACGAGACTCACCTGCGCATACGCAACGCTGAACTCATACGTCATCCGCCTGGAACTGCTTCCAGTGTACAACAGTGAGCGCAAGCTACATTAAAGTGATTATTACTTTTTGAATATGGATCATTTTCTTACAAAAACGCATCGATTCACTACAGAAGGTCTTTGTTCACCCCCCGGAGCCGTGTGAGTCACTTTTTTTTATGGATGGGCACATTTTATTTAACTTCTTTTGGACTGATGCATGCAACACCCGCTGAGTGGCATTAAACAACTTGAAAGATCAAAGAGCATTTTTTATATAAC
Source organism: Sinocyclocheilus grahami (assembly GCF_001515645.1). NCBI lineage: Eukaryota > Metazoa > Chordata > Actinopteri > Cypriniformes > Cyprinidae > Sinocyclocheilus > Sinocyclocheilus grahami. Next base: position 272,088 of record NW_015505869.1, read on the forward strand.
TCCGACTGGATTCGTCTGAAAGAAGAAAGTCATATACACCTAGGATGACTTGAGGGTGGGTAATTTATGGGCTAATTTTAATTTTTGGGTGAACTAACCCTGTTTTGAGTTCTTTAAATTATTCTCATATTTGACCACTTTAAGGCTAGACACTTTCCCTACATCAAAAATCAGCTGTGAAGAAGGATGTAACATCTCTATCACAGGAATCAAGTGTGTCCAAGCAGGAAGTAAGGTTCCCCCAGCAGGAAGTAGAATGCAAGCTGTTCCTGTCCATACCCAGCGGTCACAGTGTAGCTATAAGGACAGCACTCTAGTCAAGATAAATGAGTTATCAGGAGCTATTTCCCATCTGAGGTCACCCATCCCAGCCTGAACACATACACACACGCTCCACACTGGATTTGAGGGAATAAGACCAGAACTCACCTTCCTGGTCACGGCTGGGTCGAGATAACTCTGCACCTTGTGGATGTATGTGTGAGGAGGATTCTTCACCTGGAATCGCTCCTGGAAAAGAGAGATATGGAGATGTGTTCATCATTTTACTGATTTTAGAGTATGAAAGTCAGTAAATATTTGCATTCGTTGTGGGTGTGTGAGGGATGTGGAGTAGGATGATCCCATTTGTGGGTCTTTTTGAGTCATAGATACCAATAAATGTGAATTACATTCAATATTCCCATAATGTTGTCCTAATGAGATTAACAACGCTTGCTGAACAATTTTATGTTTATGTTTATTAAGAGTTTGTGAGCTCCCAGCATGCATTGTGACATGATTAAAATAAGTTCTTACTCTCATAGGAGTGATGTTTATCACATTATCATCTTCATTGGAGTGTTGAGCACCATGTGCGACTCTGCAATGTTCACTTCATATATGAGTTCAATTGCTAATTTTGCAGTGAACAAAGTACTGCAGTATTATTTGAGACAATTAAAAAACAAATCACTGATTCCTTGAACAATATCAGTCTCTGTGTGATCAGACGGTCTGTTCACCATATAATAAAAATTAATTCAGGGGACCTCTTACCACCACTTAATGCATGGCTGCAAGATTAAAATAAATAAATTACTGATTTTATTAAATATTGAAAGTTGCAAGCATTATTTTGTTTTGATGAGTTCTGCTAATATAATCAAGTTGACCATTAAAACAACTCAATATTGTATGTAATTTAAACTGAAATCTCTGTGTTAATTGATTTAGTTGTAGTAACTTAACCAAAATTGTCTTGATAACTGCAGTGACAAGTAATACCTTACAGTTTCTTTAGAATTACACGCTAAAGTTACCTTTTACATATGCTATGTCATCTGTTAATCTTATCTGACTAATTATTAATAGTTTAAGAATAATAACTATGCATAATAATAGTTTTAGTATATTCCATATCAAATATGTATTCCATTCTGTCACACATTTGGATGTTTCCCTTGGCAACAGCCAATCAACAGCAGCACATAACAGGAAAGAGGAAGAGACCTAGTTCCCTTCAAAACAACACAAGGCCCCTGCACACACACACAACACAGCAGTCGCTGATATCACATTGACATTAACATGTGGCCCGTGTGTGTGTTTGTGTGTGTGTGTGTGTGTGTGTGTGTGTGTTTGTGTGTGTGTGTGTATGTGTGTGTGTGTGTGTGTGTGTGTGTTTGTGTGTGTGTGTGTGTGTGTGCGCGTGCGTTTTTGTGACAAATGAGGACATACATTTGTATAATGACAAAGGTATGACATAGGTATTACAAGGAGAAGGTGACTTTTCAGGACATTACCCCATGTCTCCACTTTTCAAAACGCTTATAAATCACACAGAATGGAGTGTATTGAAAATCTGAAATAGCACAAAGTCTCCTGTGAGGGGTAGGTTTAGGGGTAGGGTTGGTGTAGGGCAATAGAATATACGGTCTGTACAGTATAAAAACCATTACGCCTATGGGATGTCCCCACTTTTCACAAAAACAAACCTGTGTGTGTGTGTGTGTGTGAAGCTAACACAAGAGCAAGACTCTTCTTAGGGTCTGGGGTGCACTGAATGAAATATGAGACAGTATAGCATTTTTAACATTAGTATTAAAAACCACAAGCATTTTCTATACTAGAAAAAAATATATGTTAAAAAAAAGCTATATAAAGCAAACCTATTATTATTGTTACTGTTTTTAGTAGTAGTAGTAGGGCCAGGTCATGTGATCTCAACATACAAAATATTTATCAGGGGTGGTCACATGATGGCCAGTACAGTTCACCATTTCTGTCAGTATGACTGGTTGGATGGGACAAACAGTGGAAGATGAATAGAAAACACAAAACAGACGAGTTGTGTTGTCTTCATGAGAACAAGATTGAGACAATATGTTATGTCTGCAGGGACACAAGGTCACCTGATGAACAAACAGTGACTCAGTGTAGTACAGATTGCTTACACTTGTCTCACTGAAAACGCGAAATCTAAAATACATGACTGGGATCGGAGGAATTTATTTCTGTGGGGCACAACATGTGGCACCATGTTAAAGTTTAGCCATAAATGAAAGTTCTGTAATCATTTACTCAACCTCATGTCGTTTTAAACCGGTATGACTTTATTTCTTCTGCAGAACACAAAAAACGGCATTTTGAAGGATGTTTTGTCAATCCAATACAAGTCAGAGGGGTTCAAAATAACACTTGGAATGATATGTGGGTGAGTAAATGATGACAACATTTTTATTTTGGGGTGAACTACAGGTGACAATACCCCCTGTAGTATCTTGAGGTTATGTATCTAGTCCATAGATCAACCCATGCCGGTTCCAAACCTGCAACCTTTCAGTCACTCTGGGATTACCTAACCTTCAGTTCTTTAGCTGCTATACTCTAAAAAATGCTGGGTTATTTCAACCCAATGTTGGGTCAAATATGGACTAACCCAACTGTTGGGTTAAATTTTGGTTACATTTTTAAATTAGCTTTTTAACCCAACAGTTGGGTTAGTCCATATTTGACCCAACATTGGGTTGAAACAACCCAGCATTTTTTAGAGTGTAGCTGCACTTTACTCTAGATGAAAGACTGTGAGAATTTAGGAGGCAAGAGAAGGAGAGAATGTGTTACCTGGTCACAAATGAGTTCCCATTTCTTCTCGTTGTCATACTGCCGTAGTAATCTTGCTTTGTCTGGAGGCAAGTTCATTGAGTTCTGTGTAAAGACACACAGAGAGAGTGAAGTTAGTTAAAGTCCTGTAACTTCCACAGCTAGAAAAATGACAACGGATTAAGAAATTATTTATAGCAATGTAAATCTCACAGATACAACCTTTGGGAAGTAAAGTGTGCTTCAAATGCAATGCAATGAAATTGAAGATTATGTGTTTGTCTGACCCCTTAAAAGTAAATCCACCCCATTCATAACAAACTCACTTCCATGGCTGTGTCTGTATTAGAAAAAATGACTGTGTGTAAAATGTGTGGGTTCAGCAGAAGAAGAGGAGACACATGGGGCTGTAAGTCTGCTATGCCAGCATCTTCTTCCTCTACAGACAGCAGCGAGAGCTGCTCAACTCAAGAATTAATACTGCTATAAAACACTCCCATCAGTGCAGAAAGAAAAAGTCATCAGGGGGTGGATTCAGTAAAAACAACTCTTAAGAAAGTAATAGACAAAATCTACTGCAAAAAGCTTGAAAGAATTGAAGTACAATTCTTAAAAAAACATTATTTGAAAAAAAAAAAAAAAAAAGAAGAAGAAAATGACAGTAGTGTAATACAACAAATTCAATACAGCCAAATCTAAATCCAAATCATTTTTAAACCTTTAAGTATCAATCCTCACAATCATTCACATGTAAAGGCTGCAACATGTGTAGCAACAACATTGGAAACTGGAAAGCATTTGGAGAGGAAAAAAAAACTTCAATAGGCAAAAGCTGCAGGTTCTCATTGAGGAAATTATTATTGCAGGGAAGAAAATTCTCCTTGGGAGGCTGATTATATCAGGATGGAAAGTAGGAGGTGTGCACATGGGAACAAGTGGCAGACGCTGTTTCAGCGATGACAATAGATCATATAAGTAAAATATTGTAGCAGTTATATGTTTTATATGCTGAATGCTTAATATTTAAAACAACCTAATACATTCATAATGCTCCGGGTGTGTGTTCACTGCTGTGTGTGTGCACTTAGGATGG
>NW_015505869.1:276969-278704 GCF_001515645.1 Sinocyclocheilus grahami
AAGGCAAGCCATCGTAATGCTTTTGAGCATTGTTTTCAACAGCACTTCTTTAATATGAAGACATTAGCTCTGTTCTAAAACCTAAATTGAACTGCTTGACTGTATAGGCAGCATCCTCACTGAAACCAGACCTCTCAAGCATTTACTCACGACTGACTCCAACAGAGTTTGCCATTAAGCTAACCGTGTGATAGATGTCACTCATACATATTAGGCAAAACTGATTAATCATTATGTGATTAACCATATATGATATGATTTTCCCATTGTGTGCATTAGAACAGAGAAAACGTGTCGTGGCGGACGGAAAAGTTGCTAAGGTACTGTCGGTTTGGTCCATAACTTTTTCTAACATGGCCTAAGAGAGCAATAAATTATCCAAATTCACTCAACATTTCTATTTAAAGTAAACCCTTGTGATAAAGAAGTACACTTTTGCATACTTTAAAAAAAAAAGAGTACTTATTACGGAAATACTAAGCTTTAAAATAATATGCTTGTGTGAACTGAATGTAATTGTTGGACAATTAATTGCATGTAATTTGCAATTAAATGGAAATCAATTACCATTTAGATTTATATTGAATGCAATTAGCTGAAATTTAGAGTGCTTTTCTTTACCCACTTTCAGACTTAAGTACATCAGTGTATGTAAATGTATAATTACTTACATTGTCTGCCAAAGTGTACTGTTAAATATAACAACAAGTATTTATGACAAACTAAAATATGCTTTAATGCAATTTCTATTGAAAGTCATGCATTAAAATATATGTTATTACATATTTGTAATATTGAAATTCATTACATTTACAATGTAATAACTTCAAATGTAATATCAAATAACACTCTACAGTTACAATTATAATCAAGTGCTTTACATGTGCTTTAGCATGTTAGTCACAAATAAGTGTACTTCTTTGAAGCATGACAAAAGATACATAAAACATAATGAAAGCATTGTAAAATGTTAAAATATGTTAATCTGACATTACAAAGTACACAAAAGTGAGCTCTCTTTAAGTACACTTAAATGGCTTTATATTAATTATATTATCTCCAAGTACAGTTTTTTAAATATACTTTTTAAGATTTAAAGTACACTACAAGTGCACATTCAATACAAGCACACTTCTTTTTCACAAAGATACAAGCAATGTTATTTTAGAAGAATGAAAGAAGTTGACACTGCCACAAAAGAGATTATGTCTGTATATTAAATGTAACTCACTAAAAACAAACTACAGACAGATTAAATGTTAAAATGAAGAGCGTAGAGAATGGAGAAGACCCTTGGAAAAAATGTAAAATACATTTATTTCATACTAAGTAGTTTAAATATGTTAACGCATTTAATGACATATATTGCTCACATATAAAAAATATATAATTACACTTTATTTGGAGCATTACTTGTGTGCAATGCACATTTCTTAATATTAAGCCTCAAATGTGTTTTAATGTCACTATCGATGAGGATTGTATAATCTTTTAATAATGATGGTCTTTAAATGCAAGGTATTTCAAGTGTACCTGAAGTATACATTTACATTTACATTTAGTCATTTAGCAGACACTTTTATCCAAAGCGACTTACAAATGAGGACAATAAAAGCAGTCAAAACTAACAAAAACGCAACAATATATAAGTGCAAATGACAAGTCTCGGTTAGCCTAACACAGTACACGTAGCAAGGTGTATATATATATATATATATATATATATATATATTAT
>NW_015505869.1:278792-286023 GCF_001515645.1 Sinocyclocheilus grahami
GAATTAAAATAGAATAGAAAGTGTTAGAGTTAGAGGGTCAAATAAAGATGGAACAGATGTGTTTTTAGTCGTTTCTTGAAGATGGTTAAGCACTCAGCTGCTCTGATTAATTTGGGCAGGTCATTCCACCAGGAGGGAACAGTTAATGAAAACGTCTGTGAAAGTGATTTTGCGCCTATTTTAGATGGCACAATAATACGCTGTTCACTTGCAGAACGCAAGCTTCTAGAGGCCACATATCTCTGAAGTATACTTGCAGTAGGTCCACTGTAGCACAGTAAAATATACTTCAGCATATCTTTAGTTGGACTTCAGCACTACTTCCACACAATTAAAGTGAATTAAGCACAACATTAGTTGTTCCAAAAATTACCAATTGCAGGGTATTTTTATTAAGTACATAAAATATAAATGTATTTGTAGTATACTTAGCATGAAATACATGTATTTCAGATACATTTTAGTATATTTATTTGTCACTAGGGGAGTTTCCTCTTAGCTCTCTTTGAAAAGCCAAACACAAAGTTTCTGGCTCTGTGCTTGTGGACAGACATGCTGATGAAGGCTGTGTAATATGATATTGCTATGACAACAGAGAAACCTAAATCTAATCTGCAAGGCCAGATGTCTGACAAATGAAATAAAGATCTGCAGATCTACGGACCAGCATTTGATAGGCAAACCCATATGCTGAACAAATACACATGCTTGCAGAGCTGATCAATCGTGCCAGTTCATACCAAGTTCAAGTTTTACAAAACAACCGGCCCAACCCACACCGAAGTAACACCTTGATCTATCTTTAATGTTTCAGAGACACACAATGTAAGATTCCTGGTGAAACAACACATCCAGACAGGGCAGATTATTTGCTATATTTGATATAGTTGATTACATTTCCAAATGTAGAAGCCCTTGAGGCCTGCAGATAGATAATTAGACAAGTAGAGCCAGGCAGAGATAGTCTGATGCATATTACACACCAAAACAAGAGCTGGGCTCAACCCACCGATTCCAGTCTGTCGGAAGATACAAAGGTTTCTATATCTGTGAAACATTCAGCACTATTTATTAGGTTTAAGTGGATAGAAGATCTGATTACAAAGTCTAAACAAATGTATTAAATTTTTTGATAACATTAGTATAGGGACCAATTCTCACTATTAACTAGTTGCTTATTAGCATGCATATTACTAGACTAATGGCTGTTTATTAGTACTTATAAACCTTATTCTGCATGACCATACTCTAGATCCCTTAATCCAACCCACTATTATCCTACTAACTATTAATATGCATAGGTAAAAGATCATAGTTAATAGCAAAAGTCAGAGTTAATAGTGAGAATTGGTCCCCAAACTAAAGTGTGACCCCTTTTTTATTGTTGTCTGTACAATCGTCTGGATAGAATAAACTCAATAGTCTATCATCTGAGTATCACTGATTTTGGATTTATTTTCTCCTAAACATAACATAAAAACATGGTCGGTTATTTGACATGACAATCAGATGCTCTTTTCCTGTCCAAGTGGGAGTTTCTTGATCAGAATAAGTTGCAATGTGGACCAGACTTTATACTGACAATCAAAAGAGTCACAATTTGTTTAAAAGCATTGAAAAAGATATTTCAACATCTGAACCTAAGGTGCAGTAAAATGCAGTGTTAAAAACTATATATACCACCACTTCTGAGTCATTACAACCACATTTACCACCAAAGAATATGACTCTAAAATGGAAAATCCACTCATGTGGGAAAGAGGTTTCCAGGAACAACTGCTTGGTTAGCACATTGACGTCTTCTTGTAGTAATGGTCAGTTTGACCCTGGAAACCGAGTTCTGGCAGTACTTTGATCACCTGTGTTTGAGTGGCTCCGATGGGACGATCTCAAACATCCTGACCGCTCAAAAATCCAAATAAGCACCTACACATCCACCCCACCCTGACCCAAACACCACTAAACACAGCTCTCCCAAAACTAGCACAGCTTGAGCATGAATAAAAGAGGGTGATTTCATCATCACTTCATAGTGAGAGCAGGATTTGCTCTAAATGATATGAGAAGAACGAAACCTTAGAGTTCAAATTAAGTATTGTACCATGCAACTGAAAAATTTGCAATTTTGTTATACTTTTTAGACCATGGTAGATATCTAGACCTAGACCTAGACGACCACCGGGACAAGATCACAGGAACCAGACGAGTCCTCTGCACAATCTAACATTGCTGCAGCATGGATCAACTGCTGGTTCGTCTGGTCAGAGGAGAACTGGCCCCCTGACTGAGCCTGGTTTCTCCCAAGGTTTTTTCTCCATTCTGTCACCGATAGAGTTTTGGTTCCTTGCCGCTGTTGCCTCTGGCTTGCTTAGTTCACTGAAAAAAATGTTTCATTCATTCAATTAAAAACATTTAGGGTAATGATTCACATCTATATTTTTTAACTTGAGCCAATGAAAAATAAATAACTTGCCCTAAGGGCAATGTGTTTTCATTTCATTGTAAATAAATGTGAAATTTACTAGAAATTTCGAAATGAAAATTGTTTCACCATTTTTATTTGTAGTAGTAAGTATCATCAAGCAGCTTAGCTGGATATATCTGGGATAGGAGTAGTAATAAAAATGTTTTCTGGCATGTCAAGCAGAGGTGTATGTTTTCCATTGGGAAAGCAGTTGTTTGATGGATGCAGTGAACGTACAGTATGTTATGGCTTTAACAGGGCACTGCTATGATGGAGATCACATTAAACATTACACTTTAAAGTTATGAAGTGTGTGAATGTCTAAGGCTGGACAGGTGTCATCACCTCTAAACAAAGTTCCTCAACGGCAGTTTAAATGTCACTTTCTTGTATCAGAATCACTGTGGATTCTGCGTCTGGTGTGAGTCTTGGATCTGAAGAGTTTCTCAGCATAAAGAGGAAGAGAGCAGCTCCCTCAGACTCAAATCTCTCTGCTCTTTCCTCTCAGTCAAATCATTTTTTTTTTATCATTCTTTTTTTTTAGGAAATTCAAACAATAAATGGCATTTTGGTGCTCTTTGATGTGGAGCGACAGATCGCTGTATAGAAGCTTCAGTTGTAGCGCGTGAGCGCAATCATCCCTTCCTCTTTATTACCAGTTTTAATGCGAAATAAACATGAATTAACAAATCATACAAAATCTCACGTAGCATTTTATTTACCTCAGGCAAGTCATAAGAATCTACACCTCATTATTTGCTTGGGTAATTAAGTCTAGAGAAGAGCATTTTGAGATATATCAGACTATATACTCATTTCATTTTACTTTACATGCTAGTAATGTCTTAATTATTTAATGCATGTTTAAATAAATCTGTTTCATAAAATCATAACAAATAAATCATAACAAGTTATGACAGCCACTGTGTCAATGTTTATATTTCAACAACAAATAGAAACTGTATAAATTAGAAGTTAATTTAAAAACTGCATTATGTGCAATTTACATGTTTGCGTACACATTTTTAATTTGAGTGTTAAAAATAAATAGTTATTGAATTTAAGTTTGGGCTCTGTTGTTAATTGTAACCTTATAGTAGGGCTGGACGATATGGCCAAAATTGATATCACAATATATTTCTTAATTTCGGTCAATACGATATAATTCCGATATCGATATGAACACTATTAAAAAAAGCCTCGTAAAAACTGCCAAGAACGCCCACAACAGATGTCTGTGCATACAAACTTATGAAAAATGAATTTGCCAAGTCTATGACACCTCATATAAAACGTCAAACGCCACAAATAAATCAATGTATGGGAAACACTGGTAATGTATATCAAAATATCGGAAATATGTTTAAAAATCATATCACCGTTATCGAAAAAAATTATATTGCGATAAATATTGATACTGAATTATTGTCCGGCCCTACCTTATAGTAATGTAAAAGGGCTCCCTATAGTTTAGAGCAGAAGCTGAGCTAATTTTTATCCCTAAGAAAGTTGTAATTGTAACTGAATTTATTTAAAGAAAAGCAATTCGTCCAGTAAACCATCATTTGATAGCCGGTATCGCTCTCGTACTCTAGTGATATTGCTCATATATATACATATATATATATATATTAAAAAGCACTTACTAAATGGAACAATTAAATGCCCTTAATATCTGCCAATTTGTCTTTATCATAAAAAAGACCCATTTTAATCAACAGTTTTGTCAGTAGTTTTGTGGGGAAATTGGTCAGTGTATCAAGAATTTGTCACAGAAAGTTGCCGTCTGGTACAAAAGACCTTCAGCTCTTTACAGGCTTAAATAAACGATATCCCTATTTACAGATTAATGGCTGAAAGCATTCCTGCATAAACACTTGATGTTTCTCACTAATGTTTTCAAGACACTGGTCAACAATTGTATGTATCAGTAACATCTGTACAGAGTGAGATCAGAATCTGTCAGCAGGGAAGTCAGCGATTGCAAACAGACGAGACATCACACAGGAAATTATCCCTTTTTCTGTCTTTCTGTCCAAAGACCAAACGGCTCCTCAGATTTCGCCAGGTGGCGAGTGTCGTCCCCTAATTAGCGCAACGTTTCCGTAATCCGGCCGATTCTGCGGGGCTCCGCAGGTGTCCCCCATCTGCTAGCAGATTAGTAGTGTAATCTCAGACCCCCGCTGTCTGCTCCAGCCCAACACAGACAATGGAAAACTAGCTTACTACTTAGTGAATACTACACAACATCTACTGTACAATATACTGGCTAATTTTTTTTGGGGGGGGGTTTGCATTTATTATTTGCAAGTATGCTCATCACATGACCTCATGACCAGCATTTTAACTCTATAATCATATATGATACTATGTGTCATTTTTGATAAACAGATTGCTAAGGCCTCTAAAACATCAACATGATCAAAAATATTTGCTCAGTTTGGACCTCATTTTGGAAATAAAATTGAGGTGTTTTTTCCTCCTTGAGTATGAGCTCCCTATTGTGACTATCATGCTATATGAGCCATAAAAGCCACATGCAAACTATATATATATATATATATATATATATATATATATATATATAAATTTCTTCTGCTATTATTACATCTCAGGCTTTATAGGGTTAATATATTTTTGAGAAAAATGGATAGTTACCCAAAATTTAAATTCTGTCATCATTTACACCCTTGTGTCTTTCCAAACTTGAACGACGTTCTTAGTAATTTTGATTCCTGATTAAATACAATTATGCTTCTTTGCCTTAAAAAAAAAAACTCTATGCAACTTTCCAGTGCTGCATTTTCAATATGGATGGACATATAGTTGTCCAATAGCACCATGTGTTTTTGTGGCTGTCCAGAACAAGTGTAAATGTTCCACTCTGGTTTAGCTTGAATGAAAACGAGTAGTCCATCAAAAAGGGAGAGCACATTTTTCAAAAACCTTCATCTCACACAAGTACAACATACAGTAGTTGCTCCAGCCACATTTCTCCAAACAGTGTAAACAGCCCTAGAGATATAAAACTCTCATTTACACTAATTCAATGCATTTGTTCAGATTACAAGGCCAAAAGAAAGAAAGAAGAGTAAGTGATAGATATGTGTAAGGGAGCAGTGAGTTGTAAAAGGGTGGGCAGTGGTGATCATGATCATTCAGTCTTGAGTGTCTCACCACACTAATAATATGAAAAGCTAAAGCATCAAAATTACTAACAGCAACCCCAAACATAAACACTATAAACCAACAGACAACAACACAGCTGAGAAAAAACATCATAAACTGATTCCAGTCACTCTATGCAACTTTCCAGTGCTGCATTTTCAATATAGATGGACATATAGTTGTCCAATAGCACCATGTGTTTTTGTGGCTGTCCAGAACAAGTGTAAATGTTCCACTCTGGTTTAGCTTGAATGAAAGCGAGTAGTCCATCAAAAAGGGAGAGCACATTTTTCAAAAACCTTCATCTCACACAAGTACAACATACAGTAGTTGCTCCAGCCACATTTCTCCAAACAGTGTAAACAGCCCTAGAGATATAAAACTCTCATTTACACTAATTCAATGCATTTGTTCAGATTACAAGGCCAAAAGAAAGAAAGAAGAGTAAGTGATAGATATGTGTAAGGGAGCAGTGAGTTGTAAAAGGGTGGGCAGTGGTGATCATGATCATTCAGTCTTGAGTGTCTCACCACACTAATAATATGAAAAGCTAAAGCATCAAAATTACTAACAGCAACCCCAAACATAAACACTATAAACCAACAGACAACAACACAGCTGAGAAAAAACATCATAAACTGATTCCAGTCATATAAAACCCATCATGTTACTTTTTTACTACTGCGCTTCTGTCCCGAGTCGGCTGTACACATGTGATTTGTGCTGTCCTGTACAGATGCTGTTTGTCAGATCGCACCCATAGACTGTATAAAAACATGGATGTAGTGTCTGTGACGTCACCCGTAGGTTTCCGAAGAGCATTTTTGAAGATCAAAGTGGGCGGAGGCGGCCGTCACCAAACTTGGCAGTGTGTCACCGCGCGTCACTCCCAGGTAATTCGAAAATGGGCAAAGAGGCAGGAACTTTGTCCTCCTCCTCCCCCTCCTTCATCAACTCTAACAGCTGACGACTTTGCCACGTTCTTCATTAATAAAAGTAAAACCATCAGTGCACAATTTTCTACACCACAATCTGTCAAGCACATCTTATCAGCAAACATACACTCGTCCACATCCTTCTCTTCACTCTCTGAGGCAGAAGTCTCCAAACTCATCCTTTCTAGTCATCCTACTACTTGTCCGCTTGATCCTATTCCATCTCATCTCCATCAAGCCATTTCTTCTGCAGTTGTACCTGCACTCACTCACATCATTAACATATCCCTTCACACTGGTGTTTTTCCCTCAGCATTTAGACAAGCTCGTATAACCCCACTACTTAAGAAACCCACCCTTAACCCATCTCTTTTAGAGAACTACAGACCGGTTTTCCTTCTTCCTTTCATTGCAAAAACACTTGAACGAGCTGTGTTCAAACAAGTCTCTGCCTTTCTCACACAGAACAACCTCTTCAACAGCAACCAGTCTGGTTTCAGAAGTGGACATTCAACCGAGACTGCCTTGCTTTCAGTTGTTGAAGCCCTAAGACTGGCAAGAGCGGATCCCAAATCTTCAATAATTATCTTGCTAGATCTGTCCGCTGCTTTTGACATGGTTAACCACCAGATCCTCCTGTCAACCCTATTGGCAAAGGGCATCT
>NW_015505869.1:288707-308821 GCF_001515645.1 Sinocyclocheilus grahami
AAAATCCCAGCATTCACATGGCTAGGGAAACAATAGTTTCCTACTTTATGCAGTACGAGTAGTAATTTAGAACGGTGGAGTCGTTTTAAACATTGGTTGCAAGCAGACCCAGTAATCAATCTTATGTGTCTGTTTCATAAGTTAGTAACTTCTTCTCCATGCGCATACCAGTTCCTGATCAAAACCAGATAAAATTATAGTTTGAATGTGCCTTCCTGCGAGCAGTAAGAAGTTTTCAGTGCTATAATGTGTTTAAATCGTACGATAAGAAACTAACCTGACTTTAGCGAAGAAATCCTAATTTCTGTGTTAGTAGAGCATAAGTCTATTTTCTGACGACGAAATCTCGGGATTAGCAGCTCTTATAAATGGTACCAGAATAAATCGGTCTGATTTTGGGCGAAGAAATCCCCTTCTTCAGTACTGTGTAGGTGATCTGAGCGATGCTCCTCATTTCACTGATTTAAGGCCTTATTATGTGTTATGTATCATTGTATTCATATCGACCCACTCATGTGAAACATTTACGTAACTCTTATACATGCGCGCACCAGGTTCTGAATATAATCAGATAAAACTATAGCTTGAAGGTGCCTTCCTACAGGTATTAGAAAGTTTCAGTGCTATAATGTTTTTAAATCGTACGATAAGAAACTAACCTGATTTTAGCGAAGAAATCCTAATCTCTGTTGTTAGTGGAGCATAAGTCTATTTTCTGACGACGCAATCTCAGATTAGCAGCTCATATAAATGGTACCAGAATGAATCGGTCTGATTTTGGGCGAAGAAATCCCCTTTTTCAGCACTGTGTAGGTGATCTGAGCGATACTCCTCATTTCATTAATTTAAGGCCTTATTATGTGTTACGTATCATTGTATTTCATTTTGATTCGCTCATGTGAAACATTTACGTAAAATTAATGGTGTTATTCTAGCGTAGCTAACTATGAATCCACCATTGCCTGTGAAGTGAATGTGCTGTTTTGAGTAATGAATGAATTTGTATGGGACATGCATGAGTTTCCCATGCATGCTCACAGCAGTGCAAGTCTGCTCCACCTGCACCTGTTGTGAGCTTGCATTGGTCTCCTAGCAACACGTGACCCCGGAAGTGTGAGCAGACTCTTCCGGTTAATCTGACAACAGCATCCACTTCACAGACCTGTGTGTAAACAAAGAATTGCGTGTAACTGACGCTAACTCTTAAGCTAAGCCCTTTACCTCAACTGCTAGCTGTTAGCATCTGGCTAACGCTTAGATAGGTGTGTAAAGTGTAACTTTCTAACCACACCTCTCTCTCCCTCTCTCTCTCTCTCCGTCACTTCTGGTGTCACTTCCTGTTGATGCCATCACAGGTCCCTGTGGGACCCACCCACATACTGGGTTTTACTTGTGTTATTGTTTATTTTTGTTTTGACTTTATTCTACCTCTTTTTAATTTTATTGCATTTATTTACATTTGTTTAGCACAAATGTACCAATTCAGCTAAATTGATTTGTATTAAATTTGAGATTTAATTAAATCAAATTTTTATTTATTTTTATTTTATTCCATTTTTATTTTTATTTTTATTTTGTTTATTTACTTTCCCCTTTTAATTTCCTACAGCTCTTAGGACCCCTTTTTTATTTTATTTTATTTTTTTTTGTCTGTTGTGTTTTACTTTTACCTTATTTTAGTATTTTCACCATCACCATCGTCGCTTTTGGATAGGATTACAGTAGTTCTAGCAACTGTCGTTTCCTTAACGAGTTATACAGGTTATTAGTAGCATAATCCCTGTTTCCTCTCTACTTCTCCTCACGCCTCATACGTTGAAGGGCAGCTACCATTGCAACACAATGTAGGCTAACATAAAACTAGAAACAATTCCCACTGTTTCATTCGCTACACCTTTACAATTAATCCAGAATGCAGCAGCAAAATTAATTTTTAATGAGCCAAAAAGAATGGACTTCACACCTCTGTTTATCAATTTGCACTGGCTACCAATAGCTGCTCGCATAAAATTCAAGGCATGAGTGTTTGCCTACAAAACCAGTGGTGGCTCTGCACCCCTTTACCTAAAATTCATTATTTCAGACTTATGTGCCTCTACAAGCTTGTGTTCTGCAAGTGAACGTCGGTTTATTGTGCCATCCCAAAGAAACACAAAATCACTTTCACAGACTTTTACATTAACTGTTCCCTCCTGGTGGAATGACCAGCCCAACTCAGTCCGAGCAGCTGAGTCCTTAGCCATCTTCAAGAATCGGCTAAAAAACACATCTCTTCCATCTTTATTTGACCCTCTTACGCTAACACTCTCTATTCTAATTCCATTCTTTAAAAAAAAACTTGTACCTTTTAGACTTGCAATCTATTTAATTACTGCTTGTTTTCTTTAAAAAATAAAAATAACACTAGCTTTTCTAATCATTTTGTATTCTATTTGTTTTCTTTTTATTTATTATACAATTAACAAAAGCAAAAAAGGCCTCTAACACTAGCTTGCTCTATTCTTTTTCTATTCTATCTGTTTTCTTTTTATTTATTATATAATAAAAAAACACCTCGCTATCTGTACTGCATTAAGCTAACTGAGACTTATTATAGCACTTGCATATCATTGCTCTTTTGTTAGTTTTGATTGCTTCCATTGTCCTCATTTGTAAGTCGCTTTGGATAAAAGCATCTGCTAAATGACTAAATGTAAATGTAAATGTAAATTACACTATTAAGTTTGGGGTTAATAAGATTTTTAATGTTTTTCTAACAAAAAGTATCTTATGCTCACTAAGTATCTTATGCTCACTTATGCTCACTTGAATTTATTTGATCAAAAATACAGTAAAACAATAATATTATAAAATATTATAAATAACTGTGCTCTAGTACATTACAATGTATTTTAAAACGTAATTCAAACGCTGTATTTTCAGCATCATTACTCCAGTCTTCAGAGTCACATGATCCTTCAGAAATCATTCTAATATGCCAATTTACTGCTCAAGAAACAATCCGTATTGTCACAAAACAGTTTTGCTGCTTCATATTTTTGTGGAAACAATGATACATTTGTTCAGGATGTTTTGATTTAAGTTCAAAAGTGTCACGGCGCGGTCAGGAATCACACCGTGTGAGCAAGGGTTTTGGGTCCAAATGCAGGTTTATTTCACTGCCAGGGAAAACAAAGGTAAAAACCGAAACATAAACAGAGCTAAGACTCTGAGACACAGGCAAGGAAACAGACTCTGACACCATACGGCCACGTAGGGCTGGCATCAGTCCCGTACAAACAATTAATCACACTCATAACACAACTCAACCAAACCTTAATCAACCGCCCCGAGTGGCGTGGGGAAGGCGCCTAAATAGTCCTCATGACGGGCCACAGCTGTGTGAGAGTGAGTGTGTGCGCACAGGTGTGTGGAGTGCAGGTGATGGAGTCCCGGATGGGCGACAGCTGTGTGTGTGTGTGAGTGGGTGCCCAGGTGTGTGGTGTCAAGGTGACGGAGAAAGAGTCCGGGAGGAATGGGAGATGGCGACCTCTGGTGGTGAGAGGGAGAACACCAGACGCCTTCTATTCTATCTGTTTTCTTTTTATTTATTATATAATAAAAAAACACCTCGCTATCTGTACTGCATTAAGCTAACTGAGACTTATTATAGCACTTGCATATCATTGCTCTCTTGTTAGTTTTGATTGCTTCCATTGTCCTCATTTGTAAGTCACTTTGGATAAAAGCATCTGCTAAATGACTAAATGTAAATGTAAATGTAAATTACACTATTAAGTTTGGGGTTAATAAGATTTTTAATGTTTTTCTAACAAAAAGTATCTTATGCTCACTAAGGTTGAATTTATTTGATCAAAAATACAGTAAAACAATAATATTATAAAATATTATAAATAACTGTGCTCTAGTACATTACAATGTATTTTAAAACGTAATTCAAACGCTGTATTTTCAGCATCATTACTCCAGTCTTCAGAGTCACATGATCCTTCAGAAATCATTCTAATATGCCAATTTACTGCTCAAGAAACAATCACACTATTAAGTTTGGGGTTAATAAGATTTTTAATGTTTTTCTAACAAAAAGTATCTTATGCTCACTAAGTATCTTATGCTCACTTATGCTCACTTGAATTTATTTGATCAAAAATACAGTAAAACAATAATATTATAAAATATTATAAATAACTGTGCTCTAGTACATTACAATGTATTTTAAAACGTAATTCAAACGCTGAATTTTCAGCATCATTACTCCAGTCTTCAGAGTCACATGATCCTTCAGAAATCATTCTAATATGCCAATTTACTGCTCAAGAAACAATCCGTATTGTCACAAAACAGTTTTGCTGCTTCATATTTTTGTGGAAACAATGATACATTTGTTCAGGATGTTTTGATTTAAGTTCAAAAGAGCAGCATTTATTTGAAACACAACTTTTGTAACAATGCAAAAGTCTTTAATGTGTCCCTTTTTATATAAAAATATTTTTAACCCAGAAGTGTAATTATAAATGTTGTCAAAGCACTACTAATTGTTAGTTCATGATACCTACTAATGTTAGTGAAGCACTTGAACTGGGAAAACAGTTATTTTGGGTCGGGCCCAAAAAGCTAAGTGTCTGAGCATCACTAAAGATTAAGTACAAACAGTCAGGAGAGCAAGTTCACCTCTGTGTACTGCAGCGAGTCCATCAGAGCGACAGCTGACCTCCCCTGCTGGGTCACAACATGGGGCGGAAACGGCCACGGGCTAAACTCACTTGAGCAAGACAATGGACGTGAGCAGATCACAAGAATAAGAAGTGTAATGACTCTCCGCTGACATAGTTCATTACATCTTAAGGGTCTTGTAAGCCAAATCATTAAAGCAGTTGAAGCAAAACAAATCTGAAGGTTAACGAGTGTCTTCCTCCAGTGAGAGCTGTATAAACTAGTCTCAGCCTCAGACGGCATTGCCATTAACTGTCTAAAGTATACTGTGTACAAAAATGACAGGAAACCGCCATATTCACTCAGATTGACTGACATCACAGTCTGGATTACTCATGACGCACAGGATTCTATCACTCTGCTGAGAAACAAAGTGTTTAAAAGTTCCTAGGCTGCTACAAATGGTAACAATATTTGGTCCACAACCCCTTTTTCAGATTCCAAAATTGCTGCAGCTCTGCACACTCACCCACGTCCCAGAAATAATGCACTTATCACAGCTGTACTTACATATCAATATATAGCAATACATCTTACATTACCACTTAGTCTGTTTTATTTGTAATTGACTTATCAGCACTAATGTGTTGTCGAAAGTACCTGTATTTTGTTACGAAGTCTGCACTGGAATTTTGATACCAAAATAGGCGCTTTCGCACCGCATAGTTCTAGTAACTTTTTTCTAGGAAAAAAATAGGCATTCGCACTGGCAGCAGGAACTCTGAAGCAGTCACTGGTAGTTCCTATTAGAGCCCAACCGATATGGGTTTTTTGGGGGCCAATGCCGATACTGATATTAGGGAGTAAAAAAAGACAGATACCGATATATCGGCAGATATTCTTTGTGTAGGCTATATTATAGTACAGTATAGTCAAAAGTTTGGACACACTTCCCATTCGTGTGTCCAAACTTCTGACTGGTACTGTATATAGAATACAGTATATAGCCTACATAAACAGAATATATATATATATATATATATATATATATATAAGAATTTAACAATAAACTTTATTATTCAAAATGAGTCTGACATCAGTGCACTTAACAGTAAACTTCACTTCACTTATTATAAATAACTTAAATAACACAAATAGAACAAAATATATATAACTTTAATTAAGAAATTATACAAGGTAACTGTGTAGGGCAAGCAAGCTACTGCCAAACGAACAGGGGCAGGTTTATGCAGGAAGCACAGCTTTTCCAAATGTAAACATCTAAAATGAATAAATAATAATAATGAATAATATTTTTTTCACAAATTCTGTGTTGTATTTTCTGGTAATCAAATGAACATGCAGAACATTCGTATTTAAATAAGTCTTTTTGCAGTTTAATATTCACAAACACAGTCTCTCTCTCTCTATATATACTGTATATATACTTAGACAAATTCCATGAAATTTTTCATGTTATGCAGTAAATTCTGTTTTTATGACTGGATTTCACGATTCTGTCCATGTTTTCTGCATCATGGAAATCATAGGGCCCTACTAATGTTATATATATATGTACTGACCTGTTTTTTATTTATTCATCAAAAATAAGACTAATTCCATGAAATTCCGCGTTATACAGTAAATTCCGTTTTTATGACTGGATTCTGCGATTCCGTCCATGTTTTCTACATCGCGGAAATCATAGGGCCATACTAATGTAGTAAACGAATATGATAAGCTCATTGTGAGAGTAAAAGATGAGAGCATTGGTGTTTATTTACTTAGCATTGAGTCTCTCCAAGTAGGTGACAACGTAGCGTTAAATCACCATTCAACAGACTCAAGCCGTCTACTGGACTGCAGAAAGATACTAACTTTTCAATCTGCTACGTTACAGACTGTACTGACAAACTATGCTGACACCATGTCTGCGCTGCAACAGAACGCGTCAAAGCGACCGTTGAAAATCATTTGAACTTCTGTCAGCACGTCATAAATAGAACGAGGCATCAGTTCACTGAATCCGGTGTAGACAACATGATGGGTTCTATTCTACACCGGACGCGAGCGACGTGACAAAATACAATAGAATTATATTGTATTTTGTCGTGTCACGCGATATGATGTGACCGATGTGATGATAAGCATGAGTTCTGGGCCGCAGCGCGGCCGGTAAACACCAGCATTGAGTGGCCGCGATCAGCTCCGGTGGCCGTAACACAGGCTTTAATGCGCCGCAGATGCATTAAATATGTGCCATGAAGCGCAGATCAGCTCTAGTCTCTAACGTCACTGAATCTGCTGTTAAAATGAACCATCCATTTACCATATCATCATGCAAAACAAAGAATTAGAATCATTGTAATGTGACGATCAAATATAGGTGTGGGTGGGCGGCCGGCGGCTAATTTGAAGCAGCGGACTGGGGTAAAGTTTTAGCTCATCCGTGCATCTCTACACTACACTGACCTGGGTCCAGTAGCAAACAATTGAGCGCACTCTGCTGGACAAACTAAGTAATTACACCATTCAGAAGCATTTAATCTGCGTTATATGTTCTGCAAAAAAAATTTTCATATCGGCGGCATATTCGCCGATACCGATATATCGGCGACAGGCTCATATCGGCTGGTAATATAGTTCCTATAGAACTGTTTTAGACCCTACTCTGAAGTAGGAGCTAAATTAGTTCCTATGAGGAACTATGAAAAGGTTTCTCCAGTGCGAAAGCCCCTAATGACACCAGATTTTCTGCAGAACTGGTAGTACCAATTCAGTTCAATACCAGCTGATGTGCAGCTCCAGTGCATATTTGTGTAAGCACTCTGGGAAGGGCATCAAAGGTTCCTATTTTCAACATGTTTTGAAGCGCTAAGCATTGCAGCCAATCACAGACATGTCTGTTGAGCGCATGAGCGCAATGGCTCACAAATCCTTCCATTATAACAAACAAAGCGTAAATAGAATGTAAATAACAGACAGACAGTCTTTTCTTCATGCAACACACACTGGAACGTTTCTGGATTGATAACAGTGTTTAAATGTGAAACTGAATTTGAAACTTTTGAACCATAGCAACAGAAAGGTCAAAAGAAAATCTGATACTGCATTAATTATTGTAGTTTAAATGCAAACCGATAGACAATAAATAAATTAATCACAACCTTTTTGCTGTTTTTGGTACCAACTAACAAAATGTTGGCATTGTGACAACACTTACTCATTTATAAACAGAATAGGCTACTTTTCATATAAATTTGCATGTCTGGCAACCCCATGTGAGTCACAACCTCAAGGTCGAATCAGTTTAGTTTCATTTAAACAAGATATCCTTGGTCACAAATGTATGTAAAATTACGTTTTTAAAAGCAAGCAGCATGTTGTTTGCCTTACATGTCTTGCTGTCTATGTAGACAGTTTCTGACTAGAATAAGCTGCAAAGTGAAGCAGACTTCTAAAGTCTGACTGTGTGAGACTAGGAACCAACTATAACTCAAACAAACCTTGTTTCCCTCATGCTGCATCGCGAGCACAAGGACACCAAATATCAGGATACTGAAACGGCACAAAAACAAACCTCCCTAAGATAAAATATGACCCTGGACCACAAAACCAGTCTTAAGTAGCACGGGTATATTTGTAGCAATAGCCAAAAATACATTGTATGGGTCAAAATTATAGATTTTTATTTTATGCCAAAAATCATTAGGATATTAAGTTTCAGATCATGTTTCATGAAGATATTTTGTAAATTTCCTACCGTAAATATATCAAAACTTCATTTTTGATTAGTAATATGCATTGCTAAGGACTTCATTTGGACAACTTTAAAGGCGATTTTCTCAATATTTTGACTCCCCTTGTGTAAAATCAGCAGAGCAGCGAGACGCCACGAGCAGGGTGACGTGAGCATCAGAAAGTATAAAAGCGCATCCGGCTTTTATACTTTCAGAATGCAAGTTAGCTTCTGCTCTTCAGTAGCACTCTGTGTATGTGTCAGTCCTTTTTTGGTCTGTCAGCCACAAGCATATTAATCATGTCAAAAGCAAAGTCTAAGTCTATGGCGAGCGAACGCCATTACAGACGTTGTGTTCCTCCCTGCCCATGATATCTGGCGGCGGGGGATACACACGATTTGTGTGTTGTTTGTTTAGGAGTGGAGCATGCACGGCCAGCTCTCGAGGGAGCTGATTGTCATGACTGCGAGTTGCTCTCGCTGTGCGTGCTCCGCTCTCGCCTGGCCGTGTTTGATGAAAGAGGCCAGGCTCGCAATCCCGCTAGCAGCGATCCCGCTGTTGCCATGGGGATCACAAGTGGAATTAACAGAGGGATCCGAGACAGGCTCGTCCTTTTCTCAGTCCTCACCCGCTAGATCCACGGCTCCCTCTCAGGGATCGGAAGCCCACGCTGCGGTTACTTCCCCCCGGAGAGAGAGCCAGGCACTTCATCTATCTTCCTCCGAGGAGGTGGATGTGATGAGTGTCGAGACAGAGGAGACTGTGGACTCGCCACCACAGTCCCTCGCGTATGAGGAGCTTGTGGAGGTTGTGACTCGTGCTGTAGCCAAATTAAATATCGATTGGCCAGCCGAGAAACAGGACGCTCGTCCTAAAAGTAAATTAGATGAGCGTTTCCTGAGAGCTAGATCACAGCCTTCACGACGGGGCCTTCCATTTTTCCCAGATCTCCATGCCGAGGTGTCAAGATCGTGGGAGAAACCGTATTCATCCCGTATCTACAGCCCCACAGTCTCAAATTATTCCAACATCGTGGGGCTGAATGAGAAGGGATATGGGGCGATGCCAATGGTTGAGCAGACGCTTGCGCGCTATCTCTCCCCATCTTCAGCATCGTCCCTGAAGGCCCCGAAGCTTCCCAGCAGGCCCGTTAGGCTGACATCTAGTCTGGTTGGGAAAGCTTATACGGCGGCAGGTCAGGCTGGCGCATGTTTGCACACCATGGCGGTGTTACAAGCAGGATGACAGGGAGGGCTACAGATTTGTCCCTCTGAGCCACTAAAGAAACGGCCAGAGCCATCGGAGAACCACTTATTTAGGCGTGGTGTGGGATTCAACCACGATGCAGGCACGTTTGTCTCCTGCTCGTATCGAGTCAATCCTCACAACAGTCAAGAGAGTAAGAGAAAGCCAGTCACTCACTGTCAAACCGTTTCAAAGGCTGTTGGGTCTGATGGCAGTGGCGTCCAATGTGATACCTTTTAGCCTACTGTACATGAGACCCTTGCAGTGGTGGCTCAGAACCAAGGGATTTTCCCCGAGGGGGAATCCGCTTCGCATGATCAAGGTTATGCGGCGATGCTTATGTGCCTTGGACATGTGGAAGAAACGTTGATTCCTAGTTCAAGGCCCGATGTTAGGGGCTCCTTGTCGTCGTGTAATGCTAACGACAGTTGCCTCTCTCACGGGCTGGGGGGCGGTCATGAGTGGCCGCTCTGCCCAGGGTCTGTGGGAAGGCCATCATCTCACTTGGCATATCAACTGCCTGGAGATGCTTGCCGTGTTTCAAGCTCTGACACATTTCCTTCCAGACCTAAGGGGACAGACCTGTGCTTGTCCGCACAGACAACACATCAGTGGTCTCCTACATCAATCGGCAGGGGGGTTTGCGTTCGCGCCCCTTGTACAAGCTGGCGCGCCAGATCCTTCTGTGGGCTCAGGGGAAGCTCCTCTCCCTAAGAGCAGTCTATATCCCTGGGTATCTCAGTCAGGGGGCAGATATCCTGTCGAGACAGGGGCTGAGGCCCGGGGGACCCCGCGGTGGTGGAGCTCCTCTGGAGGGAATTTGGCCAGGCGGAAGTGGATCTATTTGCGTCGCAGGAAGCGACACACTGTCCGCTCTGGTTCTCCCTCATGCATCCAGCTCCACTGAATGCCATGGTGCACACTTGGCCGAAGCTTCGTCTGTACGCTTTTCCCCCGATCGTTCTGCTCCCGGGAGTTCTGGAGAGAGTACGCCGGGATGGGGTCCGTCTGTTGCTAGTAGCCCTGTTCTGGCCGGCCCGAGTATGGTTCTCAGACCTGGTGTCCCTCCTCAACGGCTCTCCGCTGGAGATTCCGATCAGGAGGGACCTCCTCTCTAAGGCGGGGGGCACCATTCTTCACCCCCGCCCGGAGTTATGGAAGTTGTGGGTGGTCAATTATTGGGAAGACACCCACTTATCACTCATTTCCTCCGCGGCACCCTCAGGCTGAAGCCGGTACAGCGCACTAAGGTGCCCTCATGGGACTAGACTCCAGAACCATCTGGAGGGCTTATGTAATGCCCCCTTTGAACCCATAGGAGAAGTTTCAGTCAAGTTGCTTACGCTCAAGACAATCTTTTTCCTCGCTATTTCCTCACTTAAAAGGATCGGGGATCTTCAGGCACTTTCTGTTTCGTGCCTGGAATTTCCTCCAGGCATGGTTAGGGCATTCTTTACCTGAGGGTCAGGTATGTCCCTAAGGTGCCCCCTTCTTCGCCAGGGCCCATAGTACTTCAGGCATTCTGTCCTCCTCCGTTCCAGGAACTAGGCAAGAAAGGCTTAATCTGCTCTGTTCAGTTTGAGCACTAGACACTTACGCACACAGAGCTGCCCCGTGGTGTAAGGCAGATCAGCTGTTTGTTTGCTTTGGTCCGCCAATGAAAGGATCTCCGGCGACCAAGCAGTTTATGAGTAGGTGGGTGGTCGAGGCCATCTCACTAGCCTATGAGTCCTCTGGCCTCCTGTCAACTATGGGGCTCAGAGCGCACTCGACCAGGAGTATGGCGGCCTCCAAGGCTTTCAACTTGGGTGTGGCCTTGCAGGACATTTTTGCTGCGGCGGGCTGGTCCTTTCCGCACACTTTTGTCCGCTTCTATAACCTAGACCTGGCATCTACCCCAGGTTCCCAAGGTCTCTCTTCATGATGTGCTCATGAGATACACACAGACAGGGACTTGGTAGTATGGCGCAGAGGGTATTATCGTTCCCAAAGCGATTCTCGACGGAGCTCGAGTTCCTGAAGGGGAACGTCTCTAGGTTACGTATGTAACCATGGTTCCCCAAGGGAATGACACGCTGCTTCTCTTTGCCATACTCCCTGCATCCCTGCAGGCACTACTTCATCGAAGCTAACTTGCGCTCTGCAGGATGCGCTTTTATACTTCCTGGAGCTCACGTCACCCTGCTTGTGACGTCTCGCTGCTGGTTTTACACGTGCTTCAGAAAGCGGTCACGCAGGGACGTTCCCAAAGCGATTCTCGATGTAGCATCTCGTTCCCTCGGGGAACCATGGTTACATGCGTAACCTAGAGACGTTTTTTTGCACCCTCAGTTTCCAGATTTTCAAATAGTTGTATATCGGCCAAATATTGTCCTATCCTAACAAACCATACATCAATGGAAATCTTATTTATTCAGCTTTCAGATGATGTAATAATCTCAATTTTGAAAAATTGACACTTAAGTTTTGTGGTCCAGGGTCACAAATGACAGGAGCTTGCATTTGTAAAGCTGGGTCTGTACAAACCAGTTATTCAACAACCGTATTCGCACTTTTCTTCATCCCTCTCTTTTTAAGTAATTAAGTACAGTCAAAATAACATCTGGATTCACAAACACTTGGTCTGGCCAAGGCAAACACCCACACACACTCCCACACCATCTGTGCACGGAGCTCGGGCCACGCTGGAGTTTCTCGCAGCTGTCACCTTGGCCTGAGAGCTCCCATGATGCACTGCATGACAATGACGAGGGCAGAGAGCCCAGCATCCAGTCTGAGCAGTCACTGTTCACAGATGCCAGACCAGCCTGCGACAATACAGTAAGTGACACAATACATGAGACAAAAGAGCCAATCAACAATGTGTGGCACTCGGAGTTAATCAGTACACAGATACTCATCACATCTACTGATCGCGCAGGTCTTTCAGGGTTATAAAACAGCCATAAAACGGGCTAAATTGGACCCCTAGATTTGATGAGGGTCTCTTAGGGTTGCCGCTTGCTATCAGAGAGGTGATAGGTTACTGGAATCAACAGGCAGTAGTACTATTACTATTAGAAATCATAAACATTTGTTTTGTTGGCATAAATGTTTTTGGGATGTTAAATATATTTTTGACTTGAATAAAACAAGTTAATTAAGACTACTATCTTTAGGTTACCTTGTTTTCAGTGTGGCAGGTTTACAGCATTGATATGCAGTGATGTGATTATTTTTTTTATGGATTTTTAATGGAACTTATTGGACAAGAGATAAATGTTGATATATTATCATCATTATATCATGATACATTTAGCTTTCATTTATTTTTATTTCAGTTTAAGTAATTTTAGTACTTTAACAAAAACGTTTTTATTTAAACATTCCTGTTAATGCTAATATTTATATTTTATTTCAGCTTTATTTCAGTTAATGAAAACTATTTTTATTATTTTTACATTTCATATTAGTTTTAGTTCATAATAACAACACATTTGACAACAGATTTGAATACCACTTATTTTAGTGTTATTTCTATACTATCAAAAGTTTGTATTCATATATAGCTTTCAATTTGTATTTTTAGTTTTCATTTTAATTGTAGTCATTTTAATTTTAGTTTGCATTTAAATAATATTGTTATGTGCTTTTTTTATTTTTTATTTAGCTTTACTTTATTTGTGATATTTTTTAAATAATGTCAGCACTTCAACGATAAAAATGACTAGCCTTTCTCTCTCCCCTCCAGCTAGAGTTGATATTCTTCCCTGCTATGGCTAATTGGCTGAGAGAACAGCCTGCTACAAAGACCTCAAAGCCCCTAAACGACCCGGTGGGACCCTGGATGGATGGACAGACAGAAGAGAGGAGTGTAAGGTCCTGCAGGCTCGTGCCAGGCTCTGCTCTGAGAGTGAATAAAGAGTGTGTGTGTGTTTGTCTGGCGGCTGCACAGGACCCACAGCTGTTTTCAAGCGTCTGCTGAAGGGTGAGCAGCTATTGTTCATTTAGATTCATTAAGAGTCAGCAGGAGAACAGGCCTGTGACCACAATACTGATCACAACGCAGACAAACATGACTTTGCTCAAACAGTAGAAAACATTAACAACTATTGATTGATAGATTGTTAAAACGTAATGACCTGAAGAGAAAGCAAACGTCACATTTAGAAAAAATAGATTTGCGTCTGCTTGCAAAGCAGAAAAAAGTGTAGGTGTTCATTACTCCTGTCTTCAGTGTCACATGATCCTTCAGAAATCATTCTAATATGCTGATCTGCTGATCAATAAACATTTCTGATTATTATCAATGTTGTGCTGCTTAATATTTTTGAGGAAACCATGATACATTTTCTCAGGATACTTTGATGAATAGAAAGTTCAAAAGAACAGCATTTATTTGAAATAAGATCTTTTGTAAGATTGTGAATGTCTTTTCTTCGATCACTTTGATGAGTCAATTAATGCCGAATAAAGGTTTTAATGTATTAAAAAGAAAAACTCCCCCCAGACTTTTGAACGGTACACTGTAAAAAATGACTGTGAATTTAACAGTAAAAATGCTACAGTAAAACCTGTTAAATGGTTAACAGTAAATTCCCCTACTATATACGGTGAAAAACTGTACTGGACATTACATGTAATTTTACGGTAGTATACCGTAAGTGAAAAAGACCGTATAATTTACAGTGAATAACCGTAAATTGACATTCCCAGAATTCCCTGCGTTACATTTCAAATTTGATGTTTTTTTGTTGAAATAACTATGTTTCTTCTTAGTTTTTTCTTATGAGTTTTTTGTATATTAGGGTTGTGTTAACACCTAATGTTGTTAAATGAATGTTTATTGCATTATTTCAGTTTCATGTGTGTTAGCATGATGGTGTTTAGTGTTTGTGTGAATGACACTGTGCACCTTCTATATATGTTATTATTTAAAAGCTGCTTGTGATGGGCTTTGGTTCATCATGTGACTTTCTCATCACCTCCTGCATTTGGTGGTTATCAGTGTATTACAAAGATACAAAACAGATTTCAGTACTTCAATAGGATGGTATAGTAGCATTATATCAGTTAATGAAGTTACAGTAAAACCTAAAATGTTGCCACCATATTTTTTACGGCAACCACAGCTGCCATTTTTTTACCGTAAATTTTACGGAATTGTTTTTACAGTGTAGTGTTTTTTTATCAAGTAAAACGTGCTTTATGTGGTAGCATCTAAGTGAAATAGTTCTAATCAAGTCAAACATCAGACAATGTTACACCAAATGGAAGTAATTTCTAAGGGTAAAATTAGGTAGACTGGTTAAGTTAACAAATGTGCATTCCCTTCAGTCTTCAGTCTTAAGGTTACAAAAAAACAAATACAAAAAAAGCACACCTAAAACTGAAATAATCTTCAAAAGAGTCTTTCCACTGAATTAATTTGACATGTTTTGGATTTAAATTGGACTTACAGCTTGATAACAAACTGTAGAACCAGAATATAAATACAGTTCTGTTTTGCACACACTGACTGTTAAATGACAGACATTACAGTATTATGACATAGTTATGAGCTCACTATGATGATGTAAGGCTGATGTCATCTACATATTGTCTGGCACCATTGGTCATTTAAAACGCTCCACGTACATATGTTCCCCGTCTCCATTGTTGCTCAACAGCATGTTTGACAAATAATGCCCTTATTCTTCCAATGAACAATTGACATTAAAAAA
Organism: Sinocyclocheilus grahami; assembly: GCF_001515645.1. NCBI lineage: Eukaryota > Metazoa > Chordata > Actinopteri > Cypriniformes > Cyprinidae > Sinocyclocheilus > Sinocyclocheilus grahami. The sequence continues at coordinate 304,048 of NW_015505869.1, forward strand.
GCACAGTAGACAAATTAAATACACAATAGAGAATGCTATTCTTAGTGAAACGTCAGCAGGCTGCACATTACATCACTTTACCAAATAACTAAATTCATTCGATTACAGTAGAAGTATGCATTTATATATAAAGGAGATGGGCTAGTTATCACAATGGAGGCTGCCATTTAAAAATCAAGTCAAATGTTCAGTATAATGTGTATGAATTGTGTCCTCCAAACTGAAATTAGTATATATTCGGAAGACAAGACTTTCGGGAAGCTGTGGCATAACAAGTGAACATAATAAAATTACACCTACATACATACTGTACATGAGTCAGCCATGTACACTGTTCCCAGGACGAGGTTAAACAGTGACTGGATCAGTGTGTTTTTATATGTTATAACTGATTAATAAAATGTTTTGTTGGTCAAAACAATGGTTTCATATTTCTGAAGTTTGCATCATTGATTCTGTTACTTTCCTGTTTAATAACGTGAAGCTGCTTTGAAACAATAGCACTATCAAAAAAAAACTAAACTGACTTGTTACCTTTTCCATTTCTGTTCAGTTCAGTTTACTTTTAAATGTTGATGAAAAACCACTATAAGTTGTTTGTAGATATGTTATGGAAATGTTCAACACCTTTTAAGATACTTTAAGATATTGTATGTGCCCATACAACCTTATTTTGTAACTCAAGCAAACATAGAGATATTGTCTGAAAATCGTACTTTCTTTATAACTCAGCGAACACAACTTCAGTTATACTGTGAAGTTTCTTTGCTCGTTAGGATTAGCAATTATAGGGGGGGGGGATCGCCCCCTCTTTACAGGAAAAACAGCCTGAGTGTTTAATTCACAGCATCTGGCTAACAAAAGCACACTGACTGATCCTTTAATACTGGGCTCAAGACTCGGCTCACTCTGTGTGGCCCGCACACCGCTCGCAAAAACGGCCTTCCCTTCTCTTCAGATGATTAAACATGAAGACAATCAAACTGAGAGATCAAATGAGGCTCCTTTTTGCATCAACCACAATCACAGTTGAATGAGGGACCATGACACGAAAGTTTAACCCTGTAATATTCACACACAACCCAACAATCAGACTCAAAAAAAAAAAAGATGTAATACAGAAGAACACATATCATAATAACCCACTGATTAAAACAAGCCCTTTTAATGTAGTGATCCGAGTAAATGCATGTTAAAATCCCACTCTCTCCAGCAGAATCCTATAAGAGGCAGTACTGCAGAGAGGGTGTTACCACAGCGTTTCCATCGAGGGATTCATGGAAAAACTACTGCATTTTTACAGATGTAAGTCACCTTCCTGCAGCCCAATGAGAAATGTTAGACAGTAAGCCAACACGTGACTCATATTGGGGGTCTAGATTTTTCCAGCTAATAGGAAATCTAATGTCTGACATTTCAATGGTAGATTTAGGGACACATTGCATAATGTGTGCGTAAGATGAGGTAGACAAACAGCAGGATTCACTTATAAACAGAGCCATCTGTGCAGGACTTTAGTCAAGCTCATGAGATCATATTTAAACAGTGAAAGTGAATTATGTTTTAAGCAAATCTCTAAATTTGACTTGTTTCAATCAAGGTCAGTCTTGTGTTTTGGAACAAGGGTTATCCGGTTGTTTCTCAGATTAATTACTCATGGCAAACCTGACTGTCTTTTTTCAAGCAATAAACTTGCATTGTGAGAATGTCATTCCTCTTTAAAGCCATAGTGAAACCCATCGTCGTTCTTTAGCGTGCAGAAATGATGAACAGCGGTGTGCAACTGCTATGGTAACCACACTAATGCAAACTAATTCACAAACTACACTGAAGAAAAAAGACTGCTGGATAAAGACTGGAAATGATACCAAGAAACCAAAAAAACAGCAAGGTACCAACTGAACCCAGTACAATGATTAAATGTGTTAAAAATCACTGTGACTGAAAATGAGATGATTTGAATTGATAAAACATGAAGTGCGTAAGTGTGTAAATTTACAAACCCAGTGTAATGTAGTACAACTATATGTACGCTACATTTCCCTAAAAAGTGTACACACTGTTGCACAAAATATGTTTGCTTGATCATCCTAACTAATGCAGTGAGTTTAGAGAAGGACTAGTACCTACCAATAGCAGATTGAAAATATTTGTCAAATTCTAACATTAGCTGCCTTTAAAGGTGAAGACAGTCGTTTTGTTCCACTTGACCTGCTATAGCCTTTGCACAATAAACTGGGATAAGAGAAAATATGTCAACATCAAAAACACCACACGCACACACAAAGTCAAATAACAAACAGCCTCATTTTCATGGCCGAGGTCATATATTGAGTTGCTGTGAGCTCTGATTTCAGAACAGTACTGCGGCATGAACCATGCAGCAAGAATAAAGGGGTTTTCTCAGTGGACATTAGTTAAAAAGACACTCCCTTCACTGTTTTAGATGAGTAATAGATATATTAGATGATAATGTTGACCAAGGGTGAGTGGCCTATGGCACTCTTTTGGTGTCTTGTGACACTCTAAATTGATCAAGCCTAAATCTTCAACAATGTAACTTTCATTGATTTACCTTTTTACCTATTACATACAGTACATATTACATATACATTTATATACAGTTTGTGTATTCAATCCTTGTGTTTGAGGAGGTTATTCCTAGCATGCAAATTTGGGGTCAAATCTGTTTCAGACAAAATTAGACAAGTTGTAAAATTGCAAAACTGAGTGAATTGTGATATACTATGAATGAATCTGACCTCCTAAATTGGACAATCAATATTTTCTACAAACTTCAGCCAAAAGCAAAGTATGACCTAAAAGAACCCTAAACACACACTGAATCCCTGAAACCTCAAAATATAGCATCTAATATCAGGATCCAACTGATGGAATAAAAAAGTGCCAACTCCACAAAACACTATGAGCTGAAAATCATTCTGACCCAGTTGGACTCAAAACATCTTTCCATCAACACCAAACAAGGCAAGCTTTACTTATAAAGTCTGAGAACATGTAAGACGCATCATAAAAGCAGATTAAGAAATATCACCTCTACTGCTCAAATGAATGACACTAAATCTGATTATTCAGCTTCAAATATTGCTGAACAGTTGCTTAATATATATATATATATATATATATATATATATATATATATATATATATATATATATATATATATATATATATATATATGTTGCAGCTGACCAGCTTGACCCCAAGGAAGATTACACTAGCTGGCTTGTGACCCCCAGGTCATTTAAGTTCAAGACCTTTATATTCAAGACTTTAAATATCAGACTCTCTTCTATCTATCTGCTAATCGTCAGATTTTCCTCTCAGAAAGACCCGTGGATGAAAGCAGCACTCAAGCAGGAGTTGATAAAAGGATCTTTTTCACTCAGTGAGGCAACTACTGGAAAGGTCCGTGGGTTGGCATGCACCAGGGCTTAGCAGTAAATACCACTCAAAGCTGCGTTTACAGTGCTAAAATGTTCCTAATGTCTCAACCACAGCCTGCCAAGAAAAAAGACATAATCTCTGTGAGCACCCGCCAGTCTCTGACAGGACACTTCTCCCAGCGAGACGTGCGCTCTATATCACTGATAGTTTGACTCTGCATGAGGACTCTTCAGAAGGCTGCTTTACAATCATTTAAGCTTAAAAAAAAATTCTATTTTTTTTTTGTTCTTCATAACTTCAAATGAACTCTGGCTGATTTACAGTGGCACTAGAAAAGGTTTAGGTTAAATTGTATCTGTATTTCTGCATGGGTTTTACCTACATTCTTAAAAAATCCAGGAGTAAGTATATATATTGAAGAAAAAATGTGAACTAGGATTATCAGTTAAGAGGTGTTGGGAATAAAACTGCTAAATTACAGTTAGGTTTTTACTAATGTAATTTCATTTCCAATGTATGGGTTCTAATTTCTGATATGTTAATGTTTGTAATATCTTAATATCTTCATCCCTTGTAGTCATATATAGTAGATTAGAGCTGGGCGATAATAATATAGTTTGTGGTGATGTAAACAATAAAGCAGTTTAGATTTACCTAAATTTATGTGAGTATACTGTACGTGCGGGTAAGGTTGAATATATTGATATGTCCAACTTTATATATAGCGCTTTGCAATAATATAGTTTAGATCTTGCGACAATATAAACAATCACAGAGCTGAGATTTGCTATATATATATTGCTTTACATGAGTAGTACTGTATGTATATATGTTTCCCTTCTACATTTAATTGCAAAAACACTTGAACGAGCAGTGTTCAACCAAGTCTCTGCCTTTCTCACACAGAACAACCTCCTGGACAGCAACCAATCTGGCTTCAGAAGTGGACATTCGACCGAGACTGCCTTGCTCTCAGTTGTTGAAGCCCTAAGACTGGCAAGAGCGGCTTTCAAATCTTCTATACTTATCTTGCTGGATCTGTCCGCTGCTTTTGATACTGTGAACCACCAGATTCTCCTGTCAACCCTATTGGCAAAGGGCATCTCAGGAACCGCACTTCAGTGGTTTGAGTCTTATCTCTCAGATAGGTCCTCTTGGAGAGGTGAGGTGTCCAAGTCACAACATCTAGCTACTGGGGTGCCTCAGGGCTCGGTTCTTGGACCACTTCTCTTCTCTGTCTACATGGCATCACTAGGTTCTGTCATTCAGAAACATGGCTTTTCATATCACTGCTATGCTGAAGACACTCAACACTACCTCTCATTCCATCCTGATGATCCGACGATAGCTGCTCGCATCTCAGCAT
>NW_015505869.1:309130-312082 GCF_001515645.1 Sinocyclocheilus grahami
ACATGCAACACAACTCCTTGTTCAAGCTCTTGTTCTGTCCAGGCTGGACTATTGCAATGCTCTGTTGGCAGGTCTTGCAGCCAGTTCCATCAAACCTTTACAATTAATCCAAAATGCCGCTGCAAGATTAATCTTTAATGAGTCGAAAATAATGCACATCACACCTCAGTTCATCAATTTGCACTGGCTACCAATAGCTGCTCGCGTAAAATTCAAGGCATTAATATTTGCCTACAAAACCATCACTGGCTCTGCACCCCTTTACCTAAATGCATTACTTCAGAGTTATGTGCCCTCTAGAAGCTTGCATTCTGCAAGTGAACGTCGCTTTATTGTGCCATCTCAAAGAGACACAAAATCACTTTCACAGACTTTTACATTAACTGTTCCCTCCTGGTGGAGTGACCTGCCTACTTGTTTTTCTTTGTGTGTATATATATACATATATACCTTGCTACATGTACTGTGTTAGGCAAACCGAGACTTGTCATTTGCACTTATATATTGTCGCTCATTTGTTAGTTTTGATTTCTTCCATTGTCCTCATTTGTAAGTCGCTTTGGATAAAGGTGTCTGCCAAATGATTAAATGTAAATGTATGTATGCAAGTAAAGTTGGATGCACAATATATGTAGAGTTAATTTGCAAAAACAGATATCTGTTATCTATAACAGATAACAGATAACTAAAATGTTCAAAAATCATGTTTTTATTATTATTATGCATTTCAATTAATATCAATCAAGCTGCAGTTGGGTTGTTTTGATTAAATAATAATAACTAAAAAAGTACAGCTAATTAACACAATAAAACAATAAAAAACATGATTTATGAGAATTAATAAAAATGGTCTGTTTTTGCAAATAAAATTTGAAATATATTGCCAATAATATGGTTTAAATGATGCAATATAATTATAATATATAATCAAATATATTAGAAACAACCAAGTAGTTATATATTGTTATACATGAGTCTACTATATGTGAGTAGATAAAAAAGGACATACTTATAGTAGTTGGAGTTATAAATTGCTTATTTATTTGGAGGTTGGACATTCTTTTTTATGTTGTGATATTGAGCATTATGAAACCTGTTTGGTTTGTTCAGTTTATAACTATTTGTATGACAACGCTATTACTGTTTGATGTGTACCTAAATGTTAATCAGTTCAAATTAGAAAATGTTTCTAAATACTTTCTTCCAAATTACCACAGTTTAGTTTATACCAAATAATTACTCTATAAATATATAGTTCAGTGTTTTATTTTGAAATAATGACCATATTTGGCTGTACATTATCCCTTACTTTAATATATTTCACTTAAAACAATAACATTTTTGACTAAAAAAGACAGAGCAGGATTCATCTGCCTGAGACTTGGGGCAATTACCACAACAAGAACACTGTGACTGCTATTAAACCACCACGAATAAAGACAGCAAGTTACACACTCAGAGACTCGAGGTGGCCAAACAACTAGAAAGTAAGCGAGAAAGAGAGTGTTTTCTCCCTAAGGATATTGAATGGAAACTACTCGTTTGGCCGCCTCAATTGGTAAAATAACCACAGCCTGAGGGTCTGTGAAAGAAAGAGAGCCAAACCAACTCCATTTCCTTAGGGACCGACTGAGCTGACTCCCCCATTCTGCCACTAGCTGCTTTCCTTGAAGAAACCTCCAGCTCTCTGAATAGTCTGTGTGAGTGAGTGTGTGTTAATTGAAACGTTTTGTCTAGTGCTAGTGAAGCATTAGGTCTGACCTACATTTATATGTCCCCATAAAACCAGGCCTAGCAGACGGCCAGACACGGCACACTTCAGGTAGCTGCATACTAATCGAAGACATTCCTCGCATACTTCAGACACACACACAGAGGCAAAGGATCATAGATTCCAACTGCATGACATAATTTCCCGTGCCATAATGAAGTCAGCATTAAGCTAAAAAGAACGGATGAGTCGGGAACGTTTGGAAACAGCCAAGACAATGGCACATGATGCTGGAGTTTAAACTAATGATGACATGTCTTAAAAATGGTGATATTAAATAATAAATACTTGTATCTGACATAACGAATATTTGATTCTCTAGAAAACTTTGGTTGAAGTCTGTGATAAGCAAACTTTCTCAAGACAGAAGAGGGACAACTATATCAAGAAAAAACTAATCTGTAACGTAGCAGCACTTTCAGCCCCAAAGACAGAACGATTTATATCTTTATGAACAAAATGACATCAAACTGGAATGATAATAAACACAGTTCCTCTGCATTTGTAAAGTTGTTTACGATAGGTTACTAAACATCTCTGAACAAAAATCCCAGAGAGACACACCTGAATTTCAAACAAAAAGTACCATAGCTTTTTGGACATTGTATCGTGGTAGTAACATGAAGTATTCTTTGAAGTATAAAACTATGGCATATGAAATGTGATAATTAAATTTAGTACCATAGTATATATCAAAGTACTGGTATTACCATCAAATACCATCTACCATGGGACAGTCCATCTCCAGTTTTATGATCAATAAACGTCCTCAAAACTGATTTATAAACTTTCAACAGACCAGTGTAAATAACAGAGCGGTGGCCAGTGAATAGAATAGAATAGAATAGAATAGAATAGAATAGAATATAATGGGATAGAATAGAATAGAATGGGATAGAATAGAATAGAATGGGATAGAATAGAATAGAATAGAATGGGATAGAATAGAATAGAATGGGATATAATAGAATAGAATAGAATGGGATAGGATAGAATAGAATGGGATAGAATAGAATAGAATGGGATTGAATAGAATAAAAGTAAAATGAATAGAATAGAATGGGATAGAATAGAATAGAATGGGATAGAATAGAATAGAATGGGATAGAATAGAATAGAATGGGATAGAATAGAATAGAATGGGATAGAATAGAATAGAATGGGATAGAATAGAATAGAAT
>NW_015505869.1:312134-316415 GCF_001515645.1 Sinocyclocheilus grahami
GTGAATAGAATAGAATAGAATAGAATAGAATAAATGTAAAATGGCATATCAAACCTCTTTATATATCAAAAAGGTATCCATATACTTTTGAATATAAATAAATCAAATAACTAGGCTACTACCAAGTTAGCAGAACAGAATAGCAGCAATGTAAACAACTAGTTACATGTCTACAGGGATAGGATAGAATAGAATGGGATAGAATAGAATAGAATGGGATTGAATAGAATAAAAGTAAAATGGCATATCAAACCTCTTTATATATCAAAAAGGTATCCATATACTTTTGAATATAAATAAATCAAATAACTAGGCTACTACCAAGTTAGCAGAACAGAATAGCAGCAATGTAAACAACTAGTTACATGTCTACAAAACAAATTTATATACTTTTAAATGTAAATTAATAAAATAACAACTACTACCAAGCTAACAGAATTAAACAGAATAGCAGCCTAAAGTAAAATGGCAAAGTAACATCTCTCCAGAAGTCTACAAACGGGATCTATATACTTTGACTGTGAATAGAATAGAATAGAATAGAATAGAATAAATGTAAAATGGCATATCAAACCTCTTTATATATCAAAAAGGTATCCATATACTTTTGAATATAAATAAATCAAATAACTAGGCTACTACCAAGTTAACAGAACAGAATAGCAGCAATGTAAACAACTAGTTACATGTCTACAAAACAAATTTATATACTTTTAAATGTAAATTAATAAAATAACAACTACTACCAAGCTAACAGAATTAAACAGAATAGCAGCCTAAAGTAAAATGGCAAAGTAACATCTCTCCAGAAGTCTACAAACGGGATCTATATACCTTGACTGTGAATAGAATAGAATAGAATAGAATAGAATAGAAGTGCAACAAAGAAAGAAGTGAAAAGCAAGTGCAGGTTTCTCTCTGGTTGTTCAGCTGATAATCGTAAGGTCATTAGTACAGACCAGGACGAGCGCAAATCTCTCCTCCAGCTCGGCCGGCTCGGGCAGGGGCAGTTTGAGGGGCATGTGGTGTCCTCTGGGGTCAGTGTGTTGGTTCATGCTCCCTGCGTTCCCCATCTCTCCTCCAGTATCGCAGGCACACTCTTCTTCTGCGGGTTTGTCCTGTATGAGTCCGGTCTCTGTTATCACTGTCTGTGCGACTTTATCTTGAACACTTGATGGAGGTCAGCGGCAGCAGCAGGGTCCGCGCGCAGCTGCATTATAACTTCACACAAATAACGTGTCATATTTACATATTGCACAACGTCCGCACTACTCCCAGTGAGCTCTTCTGATCTTCATGGTTCAGACTCTGAAACGCACTTCAGCGGACCACGACAGGCGCTGGCGCTTCAACTCCGCCCCGCGAGCGCAGTGACCAACACTACCACAGCGAAGACTTTGCTCATGAATTATACATGAGAATCATCGTAAAAACATTGTCAGCAGTCCTTTGAATTAATGATTTATAGTCTATTTACAACATGCGCAAATAAAATAGATGCAGTTCAATAGTTCTCTTCGCTCTCTTTACTTTTTACAGTGAGCAATAACATCAGGCTACAGAATAGATAGCAAACAAGGGAAGAAAAACACGCCAGGGGAATTAAAATTGCACAAACAAGACACAATTCAAAATATGGTACATAAATGATTAAAACACACTGCTCTCACACATTGTTTAAACAGCTTGAGGCAAGATTGAAAGAGACACCTGTGGAATCATCAGTCATACATTGTACCCATGCAATTTAGCTTTAAAAATCCTTATTCTTAATTTTATTTAATTGTATTTATTTATTTATTTTAAGGCTATTTAAAAACATAAACTGTTCTTGCTGGGTCAGATGTACTAAACTAAACTAAACTAAAAAAAAAAAAAAAAATTTAAATTAAAATTAAAAAAATTAAAATAAAATAAAAAAATTAAAAAAATACTATAAAATACAATAAAATAAACAAAACAAAACAAAATTAATTAAATTAAATTTAAATTTAAATTTAAATTAAATAAAAAAATTACATTTAAACATGACGTTTCATTGTTGTGTCTTTTTAGCTCACAATTGCTCCCTTATATTGTCTCCAAGAAGAAAAAGTCTTTACATTTAAACATACATTTGTTAAAAGTGAATTTGGGCGACTCTAGCACTGATAGATGGCTACACCGTTAGTAGTAGTGCTAACTACTTACTTAAGTCTTTACAATGATCCTTTCATCGTTAGTCAGCATTAATGAGTCATGTGATAATGTATGGTTAAATGCACGTAAGTGTCACATTGACAGAGTAAAATCTTTTTGTACTTTCAGACACATGAGTGCTAATGCATTGTTGAGCTCCATATGCTGAAGGAGAGACCAGACTTCATACAAAAGAGAAAAGAGACACAGGAAGCCCACAGCTGCTGAAACCGAAGACGCTGAGGGAGACCCTCAGAGGCCCAAAGGCACTACAAGGACTTATAAAATGCCCAAAATAAAGGAGGAAGAATAAAATCTCTGTTGCAGGACAGATGTTGCTAAATTTGTCTGTGAGCCAGATGAAGGAAGCAATGTTCTTAAGGTCCATACAGAGACCACATTGTACTGAGTGATGATTCCACTCATTTTAAACCATGTTTGCTGTTGAACTTAGTCTCCCATTTCAAAGTAAACTCAACAGTGGGGCCTGAAATGTTTACACATCCTCCCAGTACTGGGTTAAAGTCTTGTCTAACTGTTGCAGAATTACAGAATTGTAGCACAAAAGCAGTCGTAAGTCCTAAGCAGTCTCAAGTGGACGAGGACATACCCCCTGACAATGTGAAGCGCTTTGAGTGCCTAGAAAAGCGCTATATAAATGTAATGAATAAATTAATTAATTAATTAAGTCGCTGGGGTATATTTGTAGCAATAGCCAAAAATACATTGTATGGGTCAAAATTATCGATTTTTCTTTTATGCCAAAAATCATTAGGATATTAAGTGAAAATCATGTTCCATGAAGATATTTTGTAATTTTTTTCTACTGTAAATATATTAAAACGTAATTTTTGATTAGTAATATGCATTGCTAAGAACTTCATTTGAACAACTTTAAAGATGATTTTCTCAATATTTAGATTTTTTTTGCACCCTCAGATTCCAGATTTTCAAATAGTTGTATCTCGGCCAAATATTGTCCTATCATAACACACCATACATCAATAGAAAGCTTATGTATTTTGTGGTCCAGGGTCACAACTGTTTTATGTCCAAAATATCTTGAGACAACACATTGAATGTATAGTTGTGACAACACAGCGCCATCTGGCGAAGAGTGTGCTGTTAGTTTTAATTTGAAACTCGAAACAAAGTTGAACTTAATGCCCCTGACTATACTTCAGGATGTGTCCAATCCTTAAACGTAACAGTGACCAAAATATGAAAAATACAGGGGGTGGGGGGAGTGATGTTCTGTAATAGGCAAACTTTCCCAACTTTTTTTTTGATGTTGTAGGACACGATGCGGTTTAATTTTTACTCTTCGTTTATTTTGGAATTAGCTTAGTAAAATAACATTTTAATGAATTGTGTCCTTTAATATTTTCCTTAGTTGTACAAAAGCAGCCAAGGATGCACTGGATTATGACTGTCATAAATTGTTTTAACAACTTTCAATGACTCTGTTTTTTAAGTGAGCACAACAACTTACAGTGTTTGTGATCAAAATTTAATCTTTAAAAGTGAATAACTACATTTGTAGTGTTCTCATTACAATGCAATCTGCACTTTATCAAACGCGTATATATCTAAAAAACATTTCAAGAAATATAATCTACAGACATTCCTAATCAAATAAACATACATTTAACACGTGTCTCCAAATATCTGTTGAGTGCTGCTACTGTGACAGATGGTGAAAGAGGAGGAAAACGTCTCCAGACAAAAACACACAACCTTACATGAGTTTGCAGTGCTTAAATAAAGCTGCCGTAACAGCTCACACAGTCTCACACAGTCACGAGCGATGATCATCACACAAACACACATGTGAGTTTAGAAATGTTTGGTTGGAGTAAAACATGACAATGAAGAATGTGAGTAATATTGATGTCATGTGATGAACAAATCTGATAGCTGGCTGTTGCATAAATACAATAAGAACAAACTGGAAGTGCAATGAAGGAAATGCAGCAAAAGGTGATCTGAGGTCTTCATCATCCTCATCATCTGAAAGTCCGAAAGACAGGTGTAAAAGAGAAACGTGACAAAAGAGGTTGTCTTTTACTCTTCCTCCTCCTCCTCCTCCTCCTCCTCCTCCTC
>NW_015505869.1:316635-333932 GCF_001515645.1 Sinocyclocheilus grahami
CCTCCTCCTCCTCCTCCTCCTCCTCCTCTCGTCCCATCACCTCCACGATGAGTTCGGCGGTGCAGCTGGCCTCCCCGACGCTGTTCATGGCCTTGCAGGTGTACTTTGCGTCATCATCACCGCTGACCTCAGAAATAACAAGACTGCAATTTCCATCTTCGTCATAATCGATCTGAAAATGGCGCGTCTCTTTAATCGGCTGGTCGTCCTTATACCACACCACCTCAGGGTCAGGATAACCTGAGAGTAAACAGTTACAAAATATGCATATTAAAATATATAAATAACTTAAAATAAATGCATGATTGCCAACAGATTTGACATTTTATTTAGCAAAGACACATCAAAACGAAAACATAAAACACTTCTATTTCAAATGAATGCTGTTCTTTTGCATGATGGTTTCCACAAAGATAATAAGCAACACAACTGTTTCCAACATTGATAGTAATAATCAGAAATGTTTCTTGAGCAGCAAGAATGGTTTCTGAAGGATCACGTGACACTGAGTAATAATGCTGACAATACAGCTTCTGTCACGAATTCGGTTCATGGACTTCCGTTTATTCACCACCAGAGGTCACACTTTCCATTACATTGACTCTCGCACTACACAAACTGTTGCATAGCACCCCGGACTACATTTCCCATCATTCTTTGCACAATTTGCACACTGCCCTGATTGCACTCATTGCACACAGCTGTTTCTAATTACCTCATTCACTATATAACACCCACTCTAACCACCTTTCTCTGCTGAGTATTGTTTAGCCTGTACCCCTTTCCGAGTCTCTGTGGTTTCCTTGTTTTGCCTTGCCTGTTTTCCTGTTTTTTTTCCCTCTCGTCTCGCCCCTGTGATTCTGTCTGCCGATCGGTGACCTACGCTAGCCCTAGGACTATTCTTGTGTTTTGCCCGCCATATACCTGTTTGCCATTGTTTGACCCTGCCTGTTTACCACGTCTCTCTCTATTAAAAGCTTGCAGATGGATCCACACGTCTCACGTCTCGTTAGCCCCGTTACAGATTCGCATCACAGGAATAAACAACATGTTTAAATATATTCAAATAGAAAACAGTTATTTTAAAGTGTAATATAATTTCATAATATTACTGTTTTTACTGCATAAGAGACTTCCTATTAAAAACATTAAAACATCTTACCAGCATAAACCTTTTAATAGTACTATTACAGTAGTATACTGATGAATTGAAATTTTTACAGTAATTTACTGTAAAACAGTACAGTTTGCAACTAAACCAAATACATTTTGCAACTGTAAACCAAATACAGTTTGCTACTGTAAATCTTAATTACAGTAACTTACTGGCAACAGTGTTGCCAGTAAGTTACTGTAAAAACCCTTTGAAATGTCTAACAGTGTAGTGCACTTAAAGATGAAGCGTGTCTATGCGTGTCTAGCGGCACTAAATATAATGCAAATGTACAAAAGGATAGTAGAAAGTGTTTTTTTTTCACATTTAGTTTTCAAAAGCAAATGCTATTCATAATATTTATAGAACTGGAAAATGGTTGTGGGCTGTTCCACACATTTGGTACAAAGTATTAAGCATGCTGGAAAGTCAACATTTAAAACTTTATTTCACCCCTTTTATTCACATTTAATCAGTGCACCAGACTTTATCAATAGAATGTTTAAGCAGTACATAGTCGTATTATTTTACCTTCGATTCTGCAGTCGAACCGAGCAGCACTGCCTTCCACCACCTCAACATCTTTAATAACATTACTGAACGTGGGTTTCATTCGAGTTTTCTCCTCCAATTCAGCAGCAAACTGTTTATCCTCTGTTGCGACAGACAAGGTTTTGGATATAAATACTCATGTTAAAGACTTTAAATTTAATTTTCACAACTCGTTTTAAACCTAGGGAAGAGTGCAGAACACCACTTTTAATACAAGACATATAGTATGATAACTCTCTAAAGTGGGCTGCAGTTTTAACAATACTAACCAGGTTAATAATCTAATCTCCTTGTGAAAGAGAGGTATATTTCAGCATACTTAAACATAAAATAATAGAAAATAATAAATCTTACAGTAAGTGTGAATTGAATGTAACGTTTTCAGACACTTCATTGCATGTTGTTTAAAATTAATTGTGAATATTAAATGCAATTAGAGTACTTACTAATCTCATAATTGTGACCCTGGGGCACAAAACCAGTCTTAAGTCTTAATGTCCAATACATTGTATGGGTCAAAATTATAGATTTTATTTTATGCCAAAAATCATTAGGATATTAAGTAAAGATCATGTTCCATGAAGATATTTTGTAAATCTCCTACCGTAAATATATCAAAACTTAATTTGTGATTAGTAATATGCATTGCTAAGAACTTCATTTGGACAACTTTAAAGATGATTTTCTCAATATTTCGATTTTTTTTTTACCCTCAGATTCCATATTTTCAAATAGTTGTATCTTGGCCAAATATTGTCCTAACAAACCATACATCAATGGAAAGCTATTTATTCAGCTTTCAGATGCTGTATAAATCTCAATTTCGAAAAATTGACACTTAAGACTGGTTTTGTGGTACAGGGTCATAAATATGGTTAAAGTGCCTTGCTGAACGTACTGATAAGCATGTAAGGTACACTAACATATAATTTAATGTAATTTCTATTAAAAACTTGTATGTCATGTATTCAAATATATTCGTAATTACACATTTATAATGAATAAACTGTAATGAGTAAACAAACTGTAAAATGATGAAATACATTTCAAATATATTTTAAAATTCTGAATAACACTACAGTTAAAATTATAATTACATTAGCAATCTAAGTACTTACTTTACATGTGCAATAGATAGTATAAGTAGTATACTTCTTTAAAGCATGACATAACATTATTAAAATATGATTTAAAATGTACTAAAATCTAAAAATGTCTTGTGAATTGAATTTGAATTGTTTGTAATTTGACTAAAAGTGCACTTTTTAAAAGCAATATTAAGTATATTAAAAAAACAGTCATGAAAGTATGCTCTACGCTTAAGTGGTCTTCAATTTCATTAATATTATAGTACAGAAAATGTGACATTATCTTAAGATTGACATGTGCAGTACACAAGTGCACATATTTTCAGTACGCACACTTCTTCAACTGCTGACAGTTCACTAGCTGAGTCAGTATTAGTCTTTTATGCAAGGGTTGGTGAGGACAGAAACGTGCACCTTCATTGGGGGAGCTCTTTTTGGCATGAACGCCTGCCAACAATGCCATGTTAGACAGTCGACCGATAGCTCGTACCGCGTGCCCTGTTTTCTGGAGAAGAGTGAGCAAAGCATTTATGACTTTATTCACTAACACATCAGTAACAGAACACACCGCAAGAAGCTCATTTCAATCAGACTATCAATAACGCAAGGAGAAAAACCAACATTTTATGTCAGATGATTATCATTTAGCTCCTGACCTGCCACTTTCTTCTCAGAATGTATTTCTTCATCCTCTCTTTGGAAAGCTTCTTGGTCTCCATATTGGTGGTGTCCTGTTTGAGCCAGGGGTGCTGGAAACACTGATCGCAGCTCAGGCGAGCTCTGCAGACAAGAGCACACTGTAACTGTGCGTCACGTTAATAACACTCTGAGAAAAATAAACTGATGAAACCGTAAAAAAGAAAATGCATGATCTCTGACAGAGAACCGAACCCTACTGCTGCACCTCAGGGAGAACCGATGCGTGACGCAAGACGGAGGAAATCAGCTAAATCAGACATTCAACATGACTCAAGGACAAGGCAACAGTTCTTTTTTTCAAGTGATTTCTGAAGGCACTCACTTCATGTCTTTCTTCAGCAGGTTACTGATAAAGTCTTTGGCCTCGTCTGAGATCTCATCAAACGCCTCGTCCTCAAAGTCCCACGTCGCTGAGGTCACGTTAGACAGCGTCTCGTTGTCATTGTCCCCCATGAAGGGAGACAAACCACTGACGCTAAAGAGAACAAGAAACAATGAAAGAAGAACTATACAAACCATTAGGCGTATGCCTCATATAGTAGTATATTTGACACTTATTATATATCAAATTTGCTAAAAAAAAGAAAAAGGAAATATTCGAATGTGATTTCACAACAAAAAGACAACCTGAAGGGGGACTTTTGTACAATTATAGGCTACTAAAAGGCTGTTTACTTGTTAAAAAAGTACTTTTTTTTCTTGTAGATAATTTTAAGATCTTATATATTTGCATATCAAATATGATGCAGTAGACATTGTTGGATTTACTACTTTCACTGACTTCATTGG
The DNA here is from genome assembly GCF_001515645.1 of Sinocyclocheilus grahami. NCBI lineage: Eukaryota > Metazoa > Chordata > Actinopteri > Cypriniformes > Cyprinidae > Sinocyclocheilus > Sinocyclocheilus grahami. Next base: position 320,917 of record NW_015505869.1, read on the forward strand.
GTTACACTAATGAAAGTAAATGAATAGTCACACCAGGAAGACATCATTATTCTGGATAACACTGGATAACTGACAGAAAGCACAGACAAACACAATAGATCTACAGCCACATCTTTCTGATAGCTGATAAAAAAAGACTAAAAAAAGATAACAAAATAGCACTCATGAGGGGCTGTTGTATTACTCTATTTTCTTAAAGAAAAATGGCAAACGCCTTGCAGAGGTGATTTCCATTTCAGGAAAGGAAAGCTAAGCGAAAGCTCACACTTTCTTCTCATTCAACTTCAACATTCTTCCCAAACAATGTCGTGAAATGGTGTGGGATGATCACCCTTGTGGAAAAGAAGTGATCTTAACTGTACCGCATGTGCACTTGTCTTTTTAAATAAAACTGTACTTGCAAAAAACATTATAATAATGAAAACGTCACGACTATGTTTCTTAACCCATTTAAGTACACTTTTTTAAACATGCATTTTGTAATAAAGCCAAATTTACGTTTTACTTTTAAAGTACATTTTAAATCATTGTTTTAATAATCAGTTGTTGTGCCTTAAGCAAGTACACTTATTTTGATGTGTTGACTAACATACTAAAGCACATGTAAAGTGCTCAATTATAATATCAACTATAGTGTGTTATAGGATATTATATTTAATGTTAATTCAATTAAAATGTACTAAATTGCAACTTCAGGTTTGTATAGAAATGACATTAATTTATATTTTAGTTTACCTTAAATGCTTGTCAGTACATTTGACAATACACTTTAAATATATTTCAAAGAAATCAATTAAAGGGGTGGTTCACTGGGTTTTTTTCTAGGCTTGATTGTGTTTATGGGGTGCAGTCTAACATGTGTTAATGCTTCGTTTTTTAAAAAACGCATTATTTTTCACATAATTTACCTTTATTCCAGACCGCTCTCTCCCTTCTCTGAGAAACAGGCTGATCATTTCCTTCTTTTATGAAGCCCCTCCCTCAGAAATAGGCGATGGGCTCTGATTGGTTAGCTAGTCCAGTGTGTTGTGATTGGCTAAACCGCCTCTAGTGTGCGTCTAAACGACCCACCCCTCACCTCAGCGGCATGTGCTCTGGTTGTATTGCAAACAACGGCATCAGCTACTGCTTATGTTAGCTTTTAATATACAGTTTTATCCTGATTAAAGCTTTAATACAGTTCGGCAACTGCACGCACGTCCATGTTTAATGCTTCTCATAGCTATGTGAAAATAAGTGTATAATTGGAACAGTTCATTGTTGGAGCTGAGCTGACTGAGAGAGATGCAGAGCGTGTGCAGAGCAGGGGGATGTGGACTTTTCTATCAGTTTGAAAACAGTCCCGAATTTCCCTCTAAAAAAAGAAAGAAAAAGAAATAAGACTGAAAAAATGAAAATGTCCAGATCCTGTTTTCTTACAGGAAATTTACATCTGTTTTTGCATTTGTTTTAGACAGATTATAGGACAACCGCAAAGTAGAAGGACGCCAGCAGAATGTTATTACTGTTTCCTTTATGGTGTAAGGTAATATCAAATAACAGATGCTAATTTATCATACTCACGTGCCCAGTCTGTCTTCCACATCATACAGGTCCTTCACCTTCACGTCTGTCCCGATCGTCACATTTCTGTAATCCGGTCCCTTCTCTGATTCTGAAAAGAGAGGGAATGAATCCCAGTCATTCTGGATTGTCTATAATCTGTCAAATTGCAATATTTAACTCTTATTTTCCTCAAGGGTTCTGAAAAACCTTCCTGTAGTAATTCAGAATGAAATATCATATTCTAACAGCACACGTTTTATGACCTCTCTGACTCTGATTACTAGCATGAGAGAAATACACATCAACATGACGGCAGTGTTTTTTGTAAAGATACCCATAAAATTATTATTATTCTGGGATAATTATTTACAAAAAAGCTAAGGTAGTTCATTTTTAGTTTTTGATTTAATTATTAAATGCGCTTATATTCATAAGGTCAGATGATTTGAAAAATGCATAAGTTTGAACAATTGAAGACATGTATTTGGAAACTAAAAGTAAACACTTGAAAATAATATGAACTATGCAATTGTTAAAGATTTACAGTGCAATGCTTTTCTGTAGCCCCCCCCCCTCTTTTTCACATACAGTACATATGTTCTATTTGACACGTTTGGTTATATGTACAACCTCACCATCTCCTCTAAATGAAAGAGGGAAACAGAAAAAAAAGAGCACAGAAACTTGACACTTACGATTTCAAAGATTACATTTCACAAACATGACACATACCATCATCTGAAGGCTCAGCTTCATCTTTATTTTCTGTAAAAGCAACAGACTGTTATTACAGCACATTTTATTTTTTTTATATCAATTTTAGATTTTACTTTATTTTATTTATTTGTCTATTTTTATTTTAACTGAAATAACCAAATGCAGTAACCAAAAGATTGTAATCCATTCTTTGTGGCTCCTGTAATATTCTTGATATCCTCTAGGTGGCGCTCCCCCTCCTCGGCCTCCAGCCCCACCTGCACGGGTGCAGACTCAGCGCTGGGCTCTCCCACACCATAAATATTCACCGCTCTCACTCGAAACTTGTACTGCCTGTCTGGAAGCAGGTTCTGCACGTTATAGGAGGTGCTGTTACAGGACGCCAGATCTGTCCACTTCATGTCCACAGAGCTCCACGTCTCCAGGTTGTAGGACTGGACGGCGCTGCCGCCGTCGTCTGTCGGCCCGTACCAGGACAGTGTGAGGCTGGACTTACGGATGTCTGAGGATGCCGGGACACGAGCAGGAGGGTCGGGCTTATCTGGGAAGACCAAGACAGAGGCTGGATTGTGAGACATTGTGTCCTAAAATGTACTAAAGTAGTCAGATCACCTACATGTGCAGCATTTCAGCCCAGCATTGTATGGATGTAACAGAGGAAACAGTCGACTTTCTATAAGTAGATTGTCAATTTTGTCTTTAAAGATGCACGTAAAACCAAGACTGAGGCTTAAGGTCAAATGTGACCCTGGAGCACAAAACCAGTTTTAAGTCACTGGGGTATATTTGTAGCAATAGCCAACAATACATTGTATGGGTCAAAATTATAGATTTTTCTTTTATGCCAAAAATCATTAGGATATTAAGTAAAAATAATCAGATATTTTGTAAATTTCCTACTGTAAATATATCAAAACTTAATTTTTGATTAGTAATATGCATTGCTAAGAACTTAATTTGGACAACTTTAAAGGTGATTTTCTCAATATTTAGATTTTTTTTGCACCCTCAGATTCCAGATTTTCAAATAGTTGTATCTCGGCCAAATATTGTCCTTTCCTAACAAACCACACGATGGTTACTGTAGCTTTAAATATGAACATGCAATTACTCATCTCACTTTCACAAAGACAGATTTAATAGTCCTAAAAATGAAATGCGAACTCAGAATATGACGCAAACCTGCAATAATTAAATATGTTAACAATTGAATTAACAATTCCTTCAGCCTGAGGCTTATTTATTTCACTTTTGGTGTGAAAGGGCTTTGACATATGCCAAAAATTAACTTTTTATATAAAAAAAAACATACAAGCAAGCCCAGTCCAGATGAGAAAAAGTAACCCAAAAGTAACACAACACAGTACTTTCCATAAAAAGTAACTAAGTAATGCAATTAGTTACTTTTTTTAGGGAGTAACTCGTTACTGTAATGCATTACTTTTAAAAGTAACTTTCCACAACACTGAAAATCACATTATACTTGCCGCAAATTATAGTTAATGTACATAATGCCTTTATCCTAGGCTGGAAGATTGTGCATTGTGCATCTTTTAGCACAACGTTTGTCTTTCTGTTCATATGCTTTATATAGCCTAGAGAGCTAATAGATCGTGCTTTCTCTTTCCGTTTGCTCTGTTTTGTCAAACACCATATTTAATCGATGCAACTTTGTTAATTCCTTAAGTGAGCTTTTATGTTAACTGTTTTTCTGAACGCTGCGACTGCCTTATATTCTTACTCTGCCCATGTATTAAATCTGCGTGCTTGAAAGCATGCAGTTTTCTAATGTATTTACTTTAACTTATTTGGTAATATCAATGGTATGGTTTCAGATGCGTCCGAAATGACAAAAAAACATATTTATTTGTTTGATCAAAATTATTGCTAAGGACAGTTTGGTAGTCACTGGATATTGGTAGGGACTTGTCACTATAGCATCCACCCTAATTCTACGCCCACTAGCGTCCACACTTACCGACTATAGTGAGGTTGAGGGCGGCCTGTCTCACGCCGCAGCTGTTCTTGAGCTCGATGGTGTAGCAGCCACAGTGCTCCTGCTGTCCTTCTGTGATGGTCAGCTGACTGCTGCTGTCTGTGCTCACTACCGAGATGCCCTGACCTTCCTGAATCTGAAGGAGCAGAGGTGTGCATAAACAACACAAACACTGGTGCCAGTTGCAGACATAAGCTACTTTAAACATTAGAGCATGCTAGTGTGATAAACAATGCAGATTGTATTTAATATTGACAAAATTATACACAAATAACGCTTTTTTCACTCAAAAACTGATGTAAGATCAGATTAATGAGGCCTACAATGAATCAGTTCCAAAAATAAACACAAAACCAGTCCTAGTAGAAAGCTGATAATAAGATTGATATCAATATTAGGTGATAATATTGCATAACAAGAGATTCATAAGCTATTTTTTGTAGGCCGGTCATTTTTGACTGAAAACACCACAAGTGTGATTTTTTTTTATTTTATTTTTTTATTTTGTACAAAATAAAAGCTTTTCAAAACAAATTTCGGTAACACTTTATTTTAGGGTCTCTTAACTAGTTGCTTATTAGCAAGCATATTACTAGAATATTAGCCATTTATTAGTACTAATTAAGCACATATTAAAGCCTTATTCTACATGACCTTATTCTACATCCGTAGTCCTACCTAATACCTAAACTTAACAACTACCTTACTAACTATTAATAAGCAGCAAATTAGGAGTTTATTGAGGGAAAAGTTGTAGTTAATAGTGAATAAGTGTTCCCTATTCTAAAGTGTTACCTAAATTTCTTGGTTAAACATTAGAGCATGCTAGTGTGATAAACACCACAATTTTTTTTCATATTGACAAAATTATTCACAAATAATGCTTTTTTCACTCAAAAACTGATGTAAGATCAGATTAATGAGGCCTACGATAAATCAGTTCCAAACATAAACACAAAACCAGTCCTAATTGAAAGAAGACAAGCTGACAAAAAAGATTGATACCAATATTAGGTCATAATATTGCATAACAAGAGATTCATAAGCTATTTTTTGTAGGCCGGTCACTTTTGACCGAAAACACCACAAGTGTGATTTTTTTTGCAATTGTTTTGAAATGTTGTACAATAAAAGCTTTTCAAAACAAATTTCTTGGTTAAACATTAGCGCATGCTAGTGTGATAAACACCGCCAATTTTTTTCATATTTTAATATTGACAAAATTATCCACAAATAACACAAATAATTTTTTCACTCAAAAACTGATGGAAGATCAGATTAATGAGGCCTACGATGAATCAGTTCCAAAAATAAACACAAAACCAGTCCTAATTGAAAGAAGACAAGCTGACAAAAACATTAATACCAATATTAGGTCATAATATTGCATAACAAGAGATTTCTAAGCTATATTTTGTGCATTTGGACCGAAAACACCACAAGTGGTATAGAGATTTGAACACAACCTGAGAGTTGCATGTTCAGTTTCAATTAGAAAGTCAACTAACTGGAAAACAAAAATGAGAGTAATAAAGATGTTTACAACTAACATGTTGTGTCTGAGCCATGTGTACAGAGTGATTTGCCAGCTTGCAGTGTTTGCTCATTAAAGATGATGGCTGTTTCTGAAAAGCTGTGAGCTGCCTACCTAGACAGCATTTTTGGACATCCCAGTCCAAAGTCGATTTGAAATAGCAGCATGTTGGAAGCATTTAAAGGAGACTGGTGAGTGAATGAATGTGCATCTGCGTGTTTAATTCTGAGCATTCAGCAGTGCTTCTCTCTCGGTCAGGGTTTCTGCACATGTTAAAAGGTGAAAGGACTCTTACTGGTTTGCGGAACTTGAGCCAGGTGCAGCTGATGGGCTGAGCTCCAGTGAACTGACACAGCAGACTGACCTCCTGACCCGCCAGGATCTTCATATCATCAGGGAACTGCTGGATCTGAGGAGGAGCACCTGACACACACAGCCCAGTTATACAGACAGCTTGGGCTCTGATCCGTTTGCTTGCACAGCAGTTAGAAATGCATTGAACAACTGCACAGCAGACGGTGTAGAAAATATAAAAGTGAGATTTAAAGTATGCGCTGCTATGAGAAGATCACCTGTGCTCCTCCTGAAACACATCAAATCACATGAGCTTGAAATTTTAAATGACTTTTGGGAAACTAAATGCTAAAAAGACTTAAATGCTAAAACTGTTCCAGGATCAAACGTTTCAAAAACATCTGTAATTTGCCATAAACATGCTTTTTAGATGCACGATCTAAATCATCATTTTGATGGAGGAACTTCTGCTCATACATTGCAATTCTAATCGATCTCTGTCAGTAACTCAGTAACTTGGTATACACTGCAAAAATGATGTTCATACTTTTTCATTTTTGTCTTGTTGTTTTAGTATAAATACCTCGGCATTCTTGAATCTTGAATATGTTATTTGAGAAGCAAAATGACTTAAGATATTGAGTCTTGTTTTCTAAAAACCTAACAAAATTGTTGATTTTTGCTTTAAAAAAAAGAAAACAAATCTGCCTATTGGGCAAAAACCATAAATAAATCTTGTTTCCTCTTTGTAATTAAGATTATTTTTCTTACCTCATTGGTAGGTATTTTTTTAGGTTCCACTTAATTTTAAGGTGTCCTTGTTACAGTGTAATTATACATTTAAGTACTGAGTAATATTAATTAACTAGATGTACTTACTATATGGTTAGTGTTAGGATTAGGGTTACTTGCATGTAAGTATGCATCATTTATTGTTATTATAATAGTAAGTACATGTAACGTGTGACAAGGACACCTTCAAATAAAGTACCTTTTTTACAACAAAAAGGACTAAATTATTTTCTGTTGCAATCAACAGCATGTGACAGAAATACACACAGACAGTTATTTAACCCAGAATTTATCTTTAAACCATGCAGATGGTGATTGATTTGACCCTACCTTGTTTAGGAAGCGTTTTGGGTGGGGGTTTCTTTATTTTGGCCTCATCTGAAATGAATAACAGAAGAAATAAACACAGTTCAGATTATCAAATCACAGTTAACAAAGAAAATAAGCTCAATATACAACCTCAGTCCAGAGAAGTGATTGTGAACCATCCAACAAATCAAGTTCTCTGGTATAAATGAGCAAACATGTGTCATATTAATTCCAGGCTGCATCACAAGTCAGATATGGGGATTTATATGAATTGCTGTAATCATGATATTGACCAACTGGCGGTACTTCATCCTTAATTAGTTCGCATTTGATATACCTTCAGGTTTCAAGTCACACAAACACACACATGTTAACATTGACCAGCAGATCTACTCATAGAGTATCTGAGACAACATGCACTCTCACGTTTAGAAAACTTGAAGAAGGGAGGGCAGAATGATGAGAGAGATGGGGAGAGATGTTTTTCTCTGGATGTACTAGGAGAGATCAGCTGCTAAGGTTCTTTGCTCTTTGCCTTTTTTGGTCATACTAAAAATATCTCCAACTAGAATCCAGGAAATAGCTTTTGGCACTATTTATTTTACATCTGATCGCTGTCATGAAACAATGTGATGGCAAGGCCAACAAACACAAGCCTAGAGCTGCAGCAGTGGCAATGAAGCTATTCTGATCTGAAGCCATGTCAAACTTCGGAGGAGTTTTTCTGCCAGTTGTAAAGACATTCCAATCTCATCCCTCCATTCTCTCACTCCTTTCTCTCTTTCTCTGTAGCCGTGGAAAAGAAAACATCCTCTTTCCAACACAAAACTATTTTTGCTTCTGGCTCAAAATGGCCTTTCAGTGAGCTTTGAATCTCAAAAATTTGGGCAAAACAGATCTGAAGCTGAACTGAGATCATAATGGAGTTGATCATATCTACCTAACGCACAGTACTTTCATAACAAATCAATTGTAGCACAACAAATATAGTCAAATCTGTAGATATTCAACGCCTAAATAAGTCTCACATCAAGATCAATATAACCTGCTATTAAGAAAACCTACTGACTGTGAAATTTTGGATGCTGAGGCAATGTGATCTCATGAGTATTTTCATGTATTTTACATAAATTGATGATGTACAGAGGGCCCGGAAATATTTGGACACTAAAGTCACACTTAAAATATCTAAAAATCATTGAATTAGACACACATAGCGATACATAAATCAAAGTGGCATCTGTAAACAAATGAGGCAAACGTTTTTTTTTTAAACTAACTAAGGCTTAATAAATGATTGGTGTCAGGGTAATTTTTTTTTGTGCAGGTATGAAGTCAAGTTAACTATAAACATTTTCCACAACGTTTGACACCCAGAAAGTGTCAAATACATTCTGTCTTTGTTCTGAACAAAATATTTAATGTTTTCATATTCTAAAACATCCCCGGACTACATATCCCATCATTCACAGCACTGATTGCACACAGCTGGTTCACTAATTGCACAACACTGATTGCACCCAGCTGTTTCATATCACTCCCTCACTATTTAACACTCACTCTGATCCCTTCCCTCGGCCGAGTATTGTTTAGCGCATATCTTTAGATAGCTACACTACAGAGCCCTCATTAGTTTCCCAGCCTTAGCCTTAGCCGTTTTCTCAGTTTCTGATCTTCGCCTGGTTTCCTGGATTTCTCCCTTAGTCTTGCCCCTTCTGATTCTGTTTGCCATTCATCGACCTATGCTAGCCCTAGGACTATTCTTGTGTCTTGCCCGCCATATACCTGGTTGCCACTGTTTGACCCTGCCTGTGTTTCTGACCTCTCTGCTCAATAAAGCTTTGCATATGGATCCGCACGTCTCACGTCTCGTCAGCCCCGTAACAGCGCTATATTTCCTTAAAAGAATGCCACTTATTTTGATATTTTTGTTATTTAATGCAAATTAATTTCTTTGTTTGGTTTGTTTACTTGCTTAAGTGTCCAAATACATTTTAAATACATTTTGATGCCATTGCATAATGTGTGTTTGCACAGACAATTCAAATGTAAATATTATATAACGGCATATGCCAATCACATTATTTAACGCATAACAAACAAAGCAATTCAAATATATTTATAATATAAATACAATACAAAGAATAAAAAAAAATAAAAATATATATATATATATATATATATATATATATATATATATATATATATTAGTGCTGTCAAACGATTAATCTTTTTATTTGCATAATATATGTTTGTGTACTGTGTTTATTTATTATGTATATATAAATACACACACATACAGTATATATTTTGAAAATATTTACATGTATATACATTTATATATTTATATTATTTTATTTTATATATAAATATATTTTATATATAAACATACAATTGTTCTTAAATATATATACATGCATGTGTGTGTACTTATATATACATAATACATATATACAGTACACACACATACATTATGTAAACAAAAACTTTTATTTTTAAATGTGATTAATAACGATTAATCATTTGACAGCACTAATATATATATATATATATTAGGGCTGTGAGATAATTCAATAACAATAATTATCGCAATATAATTTTCCTTGATAAAAAGATATGAGGAGTTTGATAAATGTTCGATATAATGTTTATATGCCAAAAGCGGTACAAAACAGCGCCACACGGACCGTTTATCCACTCAGATCAAAGTTCAAACTGCCACGTGGCGCGAGCTCACTAGAGCAAATGTGTTTACTAGGTCCCGTGAGCGCTAAGCAGCACTGTGAGATCCAGTGTGAAGCGCTTGAATTCAGCCATTTACACAGTGTTTTTAGACTACTGTGCTTTTATTATGCCACAGTCGACCGCTTCCGCTGCTTCCGGTCGTGCGTATGTGGGGAAAAGCAGCTGAGCTTTTATTATGCCACAGTCGACTGCTTCCGCTCGTTCCGGTCGTGCGTATGTGGGGAAAAGCAGCTGAGCTTTTATTATGCCACAGTCGACTGCTTCCGCTCGTTCCGGTCGTGCGTATGTGGGGAAAAGCAGCTGAGCTTTTATTATGCCACAGTCGACTGCTTCCGCTCGTTCCGGTCGTGCGTATGTGGGGAAAAGCAGCTGAGCTTTTATTATGCCACAGTCGACTGCTTCCGCTTCTTCCGGTCGTGCGTATGTGGGGTCCGAATAAAAAAACTTGGTCCGAATAAATGTAACCATATAAAACAGAGATTGCTACAATTTTTACAGATGTTACTGATTTTGATAATGAACAAATATTTACCTCCGCATCCTAACTCAAGCTACTATTAAATGTGCATTTCTAAGAGACAAAAAAGTGATATTATTATTATTAATATTATCAGGCAACCCTAAATTGTTTCTTTATTTGAAACAATATCACTCATTAGAACATGCAGAAACTAAGAAATACATTTTACTATTTAGATATTTATTTTGTTAGGCAACCCTAAATTGTTTCTTTATTTGAAACAATATCACTCATTAGAACATGCAGAAACTAAGAAATACATTTTTCTATTTAGATATTTATTTTGTTAAATCATTATAATGAGCCCAAATTAATGGTCTGGTTTCTACAACTTTCACTTTGGAGAAAAAAATCTAGCTTTAAACTTGAAAGAAATAAAGATTTGACATTTATCGTGATAATTATCGATATAAACTGATATGAAAAAAAAATATTGTGATATTTCTTTTGGACATATCACCCAGCTCGAATATATATATATATACTGTATATTTGGGCTGTCATCGTTAACGCGTTAACGCATGCGATTCATTTTACAATCCTTAACGTGTTAAAATAATTTAACGCAATTAACGCAAAATTACTGAAGCACAATTTCTATACTAACCCTTTAACCCAATTTTGCTTCTCTGCTTGCGATTAGATAATTCGGAAAGTTTTCAGTCTAATGACCCAAAAGTTTTCAGTCCAATGATCCAGTAAGCGAATGCATTCAAACAATCCATCCAAAACAGCGCTAATATAAAGGAAACCAGGCTGATTACATCAGAGATTGCAGAGAGAACAGAGACACGCGGTGCTTTTTCAGTGAATTATTCATTCCAGTGTGTTTGGCTTTAAAACACGAGCTCTGTCATATTCTGTGATTGTCTCTGAAGAGCGCGAGCCCTCACACGTCACACGCTTGTGTGAAGTACAGACTGAACAGATTGTCAACACATCCCACCGCTGTATAGCCAGATGAGACGCAAATTACGTTTTCTCGACCGGATAACCAGTCTCGCTAGTAAAGTTTTGATGGATGAAGACTGCAATCAAGGTAAAGATGATTGCGGTGGCTTACAGGAGTCGTACAGTAAGCACGCGTGAGTCCGTTATAATAATGCGTGTATAAGTGCACACGCATTACTGGTTGCACATTGTATTTATGCACAGGCACAGTCATTTCCCTACATTCATGTAGTTTCCACACACATTCACGATAATGTTTTGATTTGTCATGTTTATGTTGCTGTGTTTAGTTATACTGAATGGATCCGTGTACTGTAGTAGATATATGTTTAGTTATACTGAATGGATCCGTGTACTGTAGTAGATATATGTTTAGTTATACTGAATGGATCCGTGTACTGTAGTAGATATACATTTAGTTATACTGAATGGATCCGTGTACTGTAGTATATATATGTTTAGTTATACTGAATGGATCCGTGTACTGTAGTAGATATATGTTTAGTTATACTGAATGGATCCGTGTACTGTAGTAGATATATGTTTAGTTATACTGAATGGATCCGTGTACTGTAGTAGATAAATTCAGTCAGCAGGCGGTTGGTTTAGTTTTTTTTGTTTGGCATCTCCATGTGGTCCTGTTCGGTATAGCAACTTGGCTTCTCTAAAATGTAAAAAAAGCTATTTGCTGTTGCACTGTACACATACTATAATATTCAGATTTTTTTTTCTTTCATATGTGCTTATATGGGCTCCTTATATCATTTGGTTCTTTGGTGTCCTTTTGGAGTTTCTAAGTGTCCTTTTTTGGAAAGACATCTACATTTATCTTGAAAAAAGCTTGCAGAAAATATAGATTTTTGAGAATCACCCTTCAATCTTTTGGTTTACTTTGCTGGATATAGCAAATTATGACAAAATAAACAAGATAAATGGTCTATGCTTAATTTCATGAAGTGTGTGATTAATCGCGATTAATCACAGAAAAAGGATGTGATTAATTAGATTAAAAATTTTAATCGCTTGACAGCCCTAATATATTTGTAAATAATTTCACATTTTTGTTGCTGTCATTACAGTATGTTCATACATTTCGGTGTTTGTCCAAATATTTGTCCAAATTACTAAAATATTAGACTAGATTGGACTAGGGCTAAATATTGAATAATTCTGAAGTTATCTAATGATGCACTCTCAAATCGCTTGCGTTTTGTGTCTACAGAAAGGGAAGCAATACTAAGTGGTTAACAGTACTTGTACATGTAAACATTCAACAAATAAACAAATCACCATTGGTAACGGAATACACAAAACCACTAATTTGGAGTAAACAGTCTGACATGGCTATAAGGCTACAAGGATTGGAAGTACAGCCCTTTCGATTGGTTGTACTGTTGTGCTTCTGGGTGTTCAGCCAACAAATCTATCAAAATACTTTCCAAAAAATTCCAGTAGACCAAAAACAATATGCATGAGCACACTTTAGATGTGACCTTAAAACTGTACAGCCTATTAAACAGACCTAAATCCTACCTAAATCCTTCATTTCCTTGTTGTCATTCACATCAGATTAAAAATGCAGTCTACTCACTCAAAGCAGTAAATATGCAAAA
>NW_015505869.1:334339-346100 GCF_001515645.1 Sinocyclocheilus grahami
TTACAAAAATACATTCTGACTGAATTTGATGCATGCCAAAGGATTTGAACATGCAGGTTCCATATTCAATGGTAGCACATACATAGTGGGATGAGTTGGTTTCAAATTACCAATTTCTGTAGAATGGTAACAATGATGCTTGCAAGCACAACTAATAACATAGAGAACATAAATAAGCCATTATGACAGAGGAACATAACACAATAAGGACACCAATTGGGTTCAATATCCACCAGCGATTCAGAGGTACTTGGAGGTTAGAGTTTTCCATTATCCACGACACCAGTGCTTATTTTCATAGCTTCACGTTTTTAATCACAGATTTTCCATGACTGCAAACAACTCAATGACTGAATGTAACCTCTATGGTGGAGGACCTGCCTAACCTTGCTACAAAATCACTGGGAACCTTCCACTGTCAGCCTCAGCCATTGATTGCTTGCTCGTTTATTCTCAGCACAAGATACCCATATAACTCTGGCACAGTTTTTTTATTTTAAATACATAGTTTCTAAATTAATAAATAAAATGCCTCTCTAAAAACAAAGTATCAAACATGACTCACTACCTCATAAAGACTGATCCTGTGACATTAAAATTCATATTGAAACTGGCAAATTAGGGCTAATCATCTGTGTTCCAGTGTCCTGTCTACACAGCCATGCATGCTTACAGCAGAATATAAATCCAAATGACATGTTGTAAGGAACTGAGTTGAAGCATTAGACAGTCAGCAGGTGCATTACCACTCACTCAAGCGTGTCAGCCAAATAAACGCTCACAAATAATCACGATATATTTGACTGCAGTTCATTCCTCAAAGCAACAATCAGTAATATCCCTGAGACATATGGAACACGTCTCTTAAGAGATGAATGCACACATCAACAGTTTCTCCAGTTTCATTTTCAGCCATTTCTGAAGATAAAGTTCAAGGCATAGAGTGCTAAACATAACAGCCTGCTGAGAGTAGGCGAAAAGTAGACTCTCTAGTATACAGAACCCTTTACAAAACATTCTGAAGAATGTTAGGCATGTTAAAAACACTGATGTTAGAAAACTCAAACAACACTCCTCGTGGAGTGAGAGTCTTGATTGAGCCCATACATGGAAATCCAAAGTGGGTTTTGCCAAGCAGTCATGCAGTAAGAGTCATGACCTCTCTCTTTCTCTCATTGTTATATTCTCTCTTTATATCTCTAAAACAAGCCTTTGTTCACTGTTCATTTTTGCCTGCCTCTTTCTTGCTTGTTAAGTTTGTTTAAAATGTAAAATCAGTCATTGGCAGCAGTCTCCAGCAGCCTTGTCAAACATCTCCTCTGATGAAGAGTGTGAGACGTGAACAACTGGTTTAACAGTGAAGATGGACCTCCTACAGAGATTGTTTTATACTATGCTAGTCTATGCTATACTATACTATACTACAACCTCTGGGCTATGCAAAAATATTGTGAGTACTAAAACTTTATCAATAATAGTCCAGTCTGAAATGTTATTTTGTTCACTACAGTTTTCATCTTTCCCTCAATCGGCAGATAATTATGAACTAGGCAACATGCAGACGGATGTCTTTGTTTGTTTCTGTTTTTACAGTTTTTCAACTGCGTACACACATTTTCAAAACATTGCCTCTTTTTTTCAAAGCTTCACACACAAATCCAAGAACTGCACACACAAAATGCACAATGCCTCACATCTCTTGCAAAATGAAGTGCTGCATTCAAAATATCACAAACACATCTCAAAAGCAAACATTTGCAAACACCTTTTCCGTAATATTACAGTGTTGTGTGTTGTGTTTTGCAAAAAGTGTTTTATGAATTGAAAACTGAGTCAAAAGCCGAGAATTAAAAAAACGCTAAGCATAATTGTCAAACAACTGAGCAACTTTGTAGATAAGAATTATTTTACACACATTTTCAAAACATTGTCTCTTTTTTCAAAGCTTCACACACAAATCCAAGAATTGCACACACAAAATGCACAATGCCTCACATCTCTTGCAAAATGAAGTGCTGCATTCAAAATATCACAAACACATCTCAAAAGCAAACATTTGCAAACACCTTTTCCGTAATATTACAGTGTTGTGTGTTGTGTTTTGCAAAAAGTGTTTTATGAATTGAAAACTGAGTCAAAAGCCGAGAATTAAAAAAACGCTAAGCATAATTGTCAAACAACTGAGCAACTTTGTAGATAAGAATTATTTAACTTGTGGACCGAACAAAGTCATTTATAAAGCAATTATTCTCAGTGATATATCCCTAGTGATATTGTCTATAAACGCTACAAGCAACATAGCAGAGTGAGTGTGTGTGTGTGTGTGTGCTGCAGTGGGAAAGGTTCACATCTCCCACGCCACTCCATATTGGGATATAAAAAAGGAAGTACATATTTTGGAAACTCACTCTCTGTGGTCGGGGTAGAGGGCTTCCTGCTCCGCTTATCAGCTGGTGTGGAGACACTGGGATCTGAACACAGACAGAAAGACAGAACACATAGAGTAACACGGAGAACAAAATAAGAACATCTCTTGCAAAATGAAGTGCTGCATTCAAAATATCACAAACACATCTCAAAAGCAAACATTTGCAAACACCTTTTCCGTAATATTAATTCCTGTTAGATTTTTGTGTGTTACACAGAGAATTGTGTGTTGTGTTTTGCAAAAAGTGTTTTATGAATTGAAAACTGAGTCAAAAGCCGAGAATTAAAAAAACGCTAAGCATAATTGTCAAACAACTGTGCAACTTTGTAGATAAGAATTATTTAACTTGTGGACCGAACAAAGTCATTTATAAAGCAATTATTCTCAGTGATATATCCCTAGTGATATTGTCTATAAACGCTACAAGCAACATAGCAGAGTGAGTGTGTGTGTGTGTGTGTGTGTGTGCTGCAGTGGGAAAGGTTCACATCTCCCACGCCACTCCATATTGGGATATAAAAAAGGAAGTACATATTTTGGAAACTCACTCTCTGTGGTCGGGGTAGAGGGCTTCCTGCTCCGCTTATCAGCTGGTGTGGAGACACTGGGATCTGAACACAGACAGACAGAATACAGAGAGTAACACAGAGAACAAAATTAGAATCAAGTTCATGTGTCCACCATTAAATCAGTGCATATGCATCCTCTTCAACTTCGACAAACCGAAAAAAAAAATTCCCAAACTGATTACATCAAGTAATTCTTTTGAGGGTCCATCGCCATTTTATTATTGTCGCTTTTTGCTAAGACCAAAACTAAGGCCAAAAAGTCAATTATAAAGGTTATAAAGTGGAATTTGCCAATTGAAATTGCAGACTCCAAATTAGGAGAAGCTGTATAAGCCGTTTATGCAAGTAACCTACAATGTTAAAGCAATTAAATAAAATCAGCATGCTGCCATTGATAATAATGATATCTCCAGGTCAAGGTGTCTTTGTTTTGTCACCGTTAAGCCAGGCAGATATGTCTAGAGACATCTGTAAAGACATGTCTTTTAAAATTAGAGATTGATAGATGACTGTAGGGACATGTATTATAAAGCAAGACATAGATATCTAGACAAAACTGTAGGGACATGTCCAGTGCGAAATCTGGACAGGAGATCTCTGAACAGATGTAAAGACAAGTCTTGGAAACCAGAAGAGAGAGAAAGAGATGGAAGAATCTAGAGACAAACACAGGGATAGACTAAGATCAGGTAATTGGCTGGACAAAAAGATCTGAAATGGATGGATAAACTGGACATATGTTACATGTAACATGTTGAACATCTCATGTTAAGCAGGACAGAGGTGACTGTAGACAAAGAGCTGAAGGGCCATGTCCTATAGTTGAGACAGACAGATCTAAAGATGATTGTTGGGACATGTCCCATATAGCAGAAAAAGAAAGTGAGATGACTGTCAGAATATGTTATCCTGGACAAATGGACCTAGAGACGGTTCTCTAAATCAAGCCTCTCTGTTGGGACATGTCTTGTTAAGTTGGATAAACAGATCCAAAGACAGCTCAACACATCCTCTAAATTGGAACAAAGAGACTCAAAACAGTTGTAAAGACGTGTCCTGAAAACCAGAACAGAGAGAAAGAGACAACTGTAGAGACACAGCCAACAAGAGAGACACAGAAATCTAGAGATGCTCATAGGGACATGGCCTGTTAAGATCAACAGAGATCCAGAGATGAGTGTCTGTTTAGTGGGACAAAGATATTTAGAGACATATATAAAGACATATTCTGCAAAGTGAAAAAGGGAGGAGATCTTAGGACATGCAAGGGACGTTATGCAGGCTGATCTGGTCAGTAATTACCGGAAGATGCAGAGCTCAGACAAGGACTCAGGGGAAATGGACAAACACACTGCCCAGCACAAAACAGACTGAAACCATAATACTCTCATAGACCCCAAGGTTTTGAATGCAAAATGTAAAATTGTTTGTGTAAAAAATGAAAATAACTACATTTTTGACACTTTTGACACATAGGGTTACAGTACACCTCATCTCTCTATAGAGTTTCATAGAGTGGATACAGGAAGAGCATGCTGTAAACTCATTTATTGTGCTGGTATGTAATGAGATACACTCACCATCCACTAGGACCATACAGGAACACTCTGTCTTGCCCTCGTTAGTCTCCACCCTGCAAACATACTGTCCTTCATCCTCAGGCAGAGCTTTATCAATGCTCAGAGAGCACTTACCACCTGCTCACACACACACATACACACACATTTAATTGTTATTCTTATACAGTTAAAGTAGTCCCTTCATCTAAGACAAAGTTAACCTGTTTTGAAAGTATCTGCTGCATGAGGTCAAAGACGTCTATGGGGCAAATTAAAGATGCTGTTGGTAGTTCCCAAAGCAGAATATCCCTTTAATATTGCGATAATCCATACATGCATATTTTTCAAGTACACATGTCAACTGCTCTTGGTCACAACACTGATATACTTGAGTCAGATGAAGTTTTTGTCAAACACACAGGGTTAGTAATGGTACAGGGGTCCAAAGCACATCCCTCAGTCTACACCTACAAACTACTTTTCTCTTCAGATATCTCAAACATCATTACTGATAGCCCTATCGCATGATGAAACACCTTGAATAAACACTCATCCAATTTCACTCCTGCCATTTTATTGTCATGTGACCACTGTTTAAAGACAATTATGTACAGTTAGTTCTGGTCTTCATGTCTGACTGGACAAGTGGCATTCAATGAGTGTTTGTTTTCAGTCAACCGCTATGTTTCTCCGCAGCAAAGTTAGTCCAGCGTTGGCTTCATTTGGAGCTATTTTAATTACCGATCAAAAGTGAACTGTTTGAAACGCCAGGTACTCAATATTAACTTCTTGTTTAGAGAGCTGTTGTATAAAATGAATATCAGACTGTGATTACCAATGGTCTGCTGATGTTGACCACATCCACATGTTGAATCACATACACAAGCATATAAACTATTCGAGCCCCTCTCTGTTGAAAAAATTAGCATATGCTGGTTAGGTACGTTTTGAAGTCCTAAGAAACTAGCTCCTGCTCAGGACCAGCTTAGGACCAGCTCAAACCAGCAGTCATGCTTCAAAACCTAACCAGCATATGCTGGATTTTTCAATGGGCTGATAAATGTCCCAATGCCAAACATCCACGATATATCCTCTTACTGTACTTAATATCAAATGTGAAATGCAACACTGACCCTCGTTAGCAATGACGATGAATTTGGATGGTTTGATGAGTTTTCCATCAAGCGTCCATGTCACTTTAGCTGGAGACTCAGAGGAAAGTTGGCACTCCAGATGCAAACGTTCCCCATCCAATACTGTCATGTCACTCAGTTTCTGCGTAAAAATGGGCTCTTTTGTTTTTTCTTTTATCCCTCCATCCACACAATTCACATCGTTTTCCTTTCCTCTGGCATCTTTATTGCCTTGGCTTTCTCCATTCCTGTCCTGGCTTGGTTGTTTTTTCTTGTTGCCTAACACGGATCTGAAGTCAACAGCTTCAGTTTTGTTGGCTTGTGCTTTCACTAAGGATCCAAGACTGGGTTTTGGGCCTTGGCTTCCCTTCTTTCCCAGCACTGCTCTGAAGTCCACCTGCTGTGGAGAGTTGACTTTGCGTTCCTCTTCTGTCTGGGTCTTGGGCTTGATCTGCCGTTGGAGGTTCCCCCTGAAGTCCATCTGCTCGGCCGTGATCTCCTTCAGGTCTTCCTCAGAGACGCTCTTAGTGGTGACCTTGCGGCCGAGCACGGTTCTGAAGTCGATCTGTTCGGCCTCCTGCTGACGGATCTGGTCTTCCCGATGCTCCTTTGTCTCCACGCACCGTTTGAGAAGCCCACGGGTGGCACAGCCCTCCTCTTCTTCCTGATCCTGACTGTCGTGTTCCCAGAGTTGCTCGGAGTGCGACGCTGCAGCACTGGGAGTCTCCAGCTGTCCTCCCCTGCCTGCCGCAGTCCTCTCCACCCCTCGGCTGCCACAGGAAGAGTGGAGAAAAAACACAGAGATGGTCAAAGCCCTGGCTAGCTCAGCCCACACTGGAGAGCAGCTTAATCGAGGGGGAGAGTTAGTTCAACACCACAGAGTTGCATCAGAGATGACTTCAGAGACCTTATAGGGAAATGAGACCCGAGTGAGGCCCCTAGACGATCCCACACAACAGCACAGCTGAGAGAGGAAGCATAAACAGAGCGTTTGGTTATAAAGAGAGATTATGTAGATTAAGTGCAGGGCTTGAGGGCTGTAAATATAGCTTTGGAGCAGAGGAGAGAGAGCAAGAGTAGAAGGAGAATGTACCGTTTATGAGAATCGTCACCAGATGGCATGGGGTCCTCGCTGACCTGCAGAGCTGCCACTGACCTGCACTCTCCTACTTTATTCCTGAGATCAACAGAAGATTTTTCACAGATAATGTTAATTTATTGTAAACTGTTGAATTGTAAAGTAAATGAGGAACTAAGAAAACACAACCTTTACTGATATGACAACACTGTTTCCAAGCATAATTTCATTGCATGTGAACTTAAAAGCATGGATCTCATGAATTTTATCCAAAAAATATATATATATTTTGCATAAATAACACAGCTAGTTTTTTTTCTCTCTATGTGTAATGTGCATTTCTCATTGTAAATGATTTTTATCTAATTCTCATTTCTTACAGTATCTTTACCGATGCAATGTCTTATTATTAAAATCTGAATAAATTTAAAACATTTCAACAAATACTAACATGATGTAGCAATACTTCGTAATTGAAATAATTGTATTTAAATTAATTAATTTTTCAATTTTTATTGTTATACTATATCATTATTTTTGCATGGTCATTAAATTTGAAGAAGAAAAGAAGTGGTCATAAAAATAATGTCACAATGTAAAACATATAAGAATATAAACAAACAAACAAATAAATAAACAAATAACGTTTTTATTTGGGGTAGAGTTTATTTGATACTGTTTGATTTTGGGGCTAAATGTGAACCATTTCACATCTTTACATAGAATCAACTAAATAAAATCTTAAAGAATAATTTTAAAAACCTTTTTAAACTTTATTATTTTAAAGTAAAATAAACCATGTCACTTTTGAGTACAAATAACTATGTGTTACAGTTTTTTTTCAAAGCTTCACACACAAATACAAGAATTGCACACACAAAATGCAAAATGCCTCACGTCTCTTTCAAAATGAAGCACTGCATTCAAAATATTACAAACACATCTCAAAAGCAAACATTTGCAAACACCTAATTCCTGTTAGATTTTTGTGTGTTACACAGAGAACTGTGTGTGTTGCGTTTTGCAGAAAGTGTTTTATGAAATTGAAAACTGAGTCAAAGGCTCAGAATTAGTGTATGGTTTTGCAGATTTGGTTTGTGCTTCTGGTGTTTGAGTGTCAGCTTTCAGAAATTGTGTGACAAGTAAAGATTTAGTGTGTAAGCAGTTGAAAAAACTGTAAGATCTCAAAGTGAGTCAACATTTCCAAACAACAAATATCTAACTATACATATAATAAATTTAAACTACATGAGCAATAGCTTAGATGTTTGTTTTTAAACAATTCTTACTTGAGATGAATCTCATAGTTTCCAGCATGATGTGTCTTCACTTTCCTGATGAGCAATGAGACAACGTCTTCCTTCTGTAGGATCTCAAAGTCCCCACCTCCAGATATGACCTGCCCATCCTTCATCCAGAGGAATTCTGGGAAGGGGTCACCAGCGATCGCACAGGACAGCAGAGCGTGTTGACCCAGGGAGGCGGCAGTGGACTTGGTTTTAGTGATGAACCAGGGCTGAACTCCATCTTGAGGCTCTGTGAGCAACAAACAAAAATCCACTGGAGATATCCATATTCAGCGATTATATCATCATATTTGTTATAAGATCACATTAGTATCTAGTTGAAAATCATACCTCCTTTGGTAATGTATTCACTTAAGCAATGTTTCAGTGTGATTTGTACCTTGTACCGTGAGTGAGGCTTCGGTGCGAGCGACTCCGGCTTCATTGCACACCTCACAGGTGTATGTCCCTGTGTCCTCAGGAAACACTTCCTGTATGAAGAGAGTATACCGACAGCCCTTCCTCTCAAAATGAAAATCCTCAGACTCTTGGATCTCTTTTCCATTATGCAGCCAGACCACCTCAGGGGCAGGATTTCCTACATACAACACACATCACACTTGCAATGATTAAAGGGATAGTTCACCCAAAAATGAAAATGTGATGTTTATCTGCTAACCCCCAGGGCATCCAAGATGTAGGTGACTTTCTTTCTTCAGTAGAACACAAACAAAGATTTTTAACTCAAACCGTTGCAGTCTGTCAGTCATATAGTGGCAGTCAATGGGCTCCATGGGTTCGAGAGTAAAAAAAAACATACACAAACAAAACCAACCATTCACGCGTCACGCGCCGGATGTTGTGAACTCGCTCAGACATTGCGGTGGATCAAAGGTAAAAATGTATATAAATACTGTTCAGTTTCTTGCACAGACCGATCGCTTTGTGTCTTTACACATCAATGTATCGTCACGAGCCATCACAGTGTCAGTGAACACATACACAATCTCTGCACTGTGTAAATAATGAGTGACGTATACGCGTGACAGATCGCTTCCACACATGCGTCACTACTATCATAGATATGTATAGATGCCCTATTCGACTGCTCCAGATACGTTGACTTCCATTATATGACTGACAGACTGCAACGGTTTGAGTTAAAAATCTTCGTTTGTGTTCTACTGAAGAAACAAAATCACCTACACCCAGCCCTGGGGGTAAGCAGATAAACATCAAATTTTCATTTTTGGGTGAACTATCCCTTTAAGCATATTAGGGTTAGAGACAATGAATGGAGGACAGTGGGACAAAATAAAGAATAATCAATAGCACTGAATTGATTTTATTGAAATGATTTACAAGCCACAGTGCTGACACTTAAAGCATTGGGTTAAGTTACATTAATAGTGAGGAAAAAAACCCCTGCTTTCATTTTTCATACGACTTCAGAAAGTTCATATGCTGCTGAGGTCACATGTTCATGCAAATACACAGTCAGGAGACCCCTCAGCATTACACAGGAAGTGCTCTCAATTATATAATCACCACAGTTAGATCCTCTGCACAAACACGCACAAGCACATAGACACTAGACGCTACACACAAATGTAGAGTTAAATGATGCCTCTTAAGGGAGTACAAAGGAAATTCCATTCATTACAGCTAAACACAGCAAAAGACACGATCTATCGAGATAGATTTTGGAATTTTTTCCCACAATTTTTTACAATAATGTATAGTACAGATTTTACTGTAAACCTGCATTGGTATATGATATGCATTAATTAATTGCTCAGGGCAACAGTGGCAAAAAAACCTTACAATCTCATACAGATAAATAAATAAATATTTTAAACAACAACTATACAGTATGTATATATATTAGGGGTGGAACGATACATGTATTCGCACCGAACCGTCACGGTACGGACATCTTGTTTCTGTGCATGAGGCATTACAACGAATACAGGCAATTCACCCCAAACCAGAAGGGGGTGCCTGCAGCAATGCAAAGCTGTTTGTTAACCAGCCGCCAGCAGAAGAACAGTGAATGCCATGAGTTGCTTGAAAACAAAGCCCACTAGACAATGACCATGTGCTGATTCTGAATGCGTCTCTCACAGACTGACAAAGGAGTATACTTTGAAAGCTTGTGTACTCAACTGTTTGCGAAACGGAGCTTTGTGCTCGTGTATCCTACGTCTCTCATTCGCCTGCAGCAATGCAAAGCTGTTTGTTAACCAGCCGCCAGCAGAAGAACAGTGAATGCCATGAGTGGCTCACTTGAAAACAAAGCCCACTAGACAATGACCATGTGCTGATTCTGAATGAAACGGAGCTTTGTGCTCGTGTATCCTACGTCTCTCATTCGGCACAAATCCAAATATTTCATAATATTTCCATATTTGCGATGTAACGTATCTGAATGCTAAACTATTATTTATAATGTAAATTATTGCGTTGTAACGTATCTGAATGCTAAACTATTATTTATAATGTAAATGATAGGCTTTGTACTTCAGTCGCGTTCCAACGTTGACACAGAGGCGGGCGCGCTGATGTTTGTTTCACTCTATTTTATTTTGATAAAGTACCAACTGCGCTGTCAAGTTAGCAATGCTGGAACTGATGTGTGTGTGTGTGTGTGAGCGTGAGCGCTGGTGCGATCACTTCAATTGTTTCCTTATAAACTATTATTTATAATGTAAATTATAGGCTTTGTACTTCAGTCGCGTTCCAACGTTGACACAGAGGCGGGCGCGCTGATGTTTGGTTCACTCTATTTTATTTTGATAAAGTACCAACTGCGCTGTCAAGTTAGCAATGCTGGAACTGATGTGTGTGTGTGTGTGTGTGTGAGCGTGAGCGCTGGTGCGATCACTTCAATTGTTTCCTTATACCAACAGAATCAACTTTAAACACTTATTGTCTTATTAATAATGCATCACTGTATAAAGGTCTGCTTTGTGTACACTCGCAATGAAAACAAATCATTGTGCTTTTGTAAAATAAAGAAAACAAATAGGATGTTGCTTTCTGCCATTTGAGTTTCTTTTCTGTGAACAAATTAAGCCTGTCACAAAAATGAACTGAAACTCAGCGTATATAGGCTACGTTACGTGTCGTACAGTTTTTTTTCTCTTGTTTATCTGTAAACTAAATCAAATATAGTTCAAGAATGTATTCCTTGTATGTATATATGTACTGCAGATTATATAAATATATAACAATGTAATAATATTTAGTATTTTCACATCTAGGTGGAAAACGTCTCAGGTTACGTATGTAACCCTAGTTCCTCGAGGGAACGAGACGCTGCGTCGGAAACGCTAGGGGAACGCCCTTCAGCGTGACGGGCTCTGAACCTCGTGTGTAATCAGACCAATAGATGGGCGAGACGTCACGGCGGGTGACGTAATGACCAGGAAGCTATAAAAACACGTGCGGTGAGACCAGCATCAGCTTCTAGGAATGAAGCAAGCACTGGCAGGGACGCCAGAAGTATGGCACCGCGACGCAGCGTCTCGTTCCCTCGGGGAACTAGGGTTACATACGTAACCTGAGACGTTCCTCTTCAGGAACTCGAGCTGCGTCGGAAACGCTAGGGGAACGCGACTGCCCACGCCGCCAGACTTCTAAGTCTCTGCCTAGTGTGGAAGACTGCACAGCTAGGGCGAGAGAACAGAAGAGCCAGGATTGGCTCGC
>NW_015505869.1:346166-348141 GCF_001515645.1 Sinocyclocheilus grahami
TGAGGCGAGACGGACACCGTGTAATGCGGTGTAACCCGCTGCACCCCAGGGGGGACTGCCCTCATAAGTCCTTGGCCAGTGGCGTCTGGACCTTCTTCGAAACTATGAAGTACCGGCTGTAGAACCCGGACTGCCTTGCATGAGGAGGGACCACCTCGATGGCCTCCTTCCTCATTCTAAGCACCGCTACGTTGCTGGGCGGTAACTGAGAGTGGTGCTAGCGGGAGACCGCTGTGCCCTGTAACTCCGGCAGGGTTAGCAGACCGATCTCCTGAGGGCACTGAGGCGAGACGGACACCGTGTAATGCGGTGTAACCTGCTGCACCCCAGAGGGGACTGCCCTCATGAGTCCTGGGCCAGTGGCGTCAGGACTTTTTGGCCGAGGACCATAAAATAAAATAAAATAAAATAAAATAAAATAAAATAAAATAAAATAAAATAAAATAAAATAAAATAAAATAAAATAAAATAAAATAAAATAAAATAAAATAAAATAAAATAAAATAAAATAAAATAAAATAAATTCTTACTCTGCTCTCCTCCAAGAGGAGAAGCTGATCTCATGCTGACTTTTCATACCTGTCACTTCCACGGTCATTGTGACCTGACAGCCGTCCATGACTCTGAGATCCTGCAGACCTCTGAGGAACACCGGGGAAGACGGCCTCCTCACATCAGTCACAGGAGGAGCAGCAGACCTCTTAACACCTGGTTTAGCTGGACAACAACATACACGCTACATAAACTAGGGTGACCATATTTTAGTTTTCAAAAAAGAGGACAAAAAATTAAAAAAGAAATCAGTGAAAAGTGACTGTGTTAGGGAAACAGTAAAACACACAAATTAAAGCAATAAGCCCCGTGAAGCCGTGGTTTACAGTGAATTTATCACAGCTAAGGGGCGTTGTTAAGTACGACGCGAAGCGGAGTGACTAAAACCCCCTTAGCCATTATAAATTCACTGTAAACCACGGCTTCACGGGGCTTATTGCTTTTATAAAACGGTTATTCCATATACGTAGTAAGGTTTCACAAAATAAAACAGAGCAAATAAAATGTAATGATATTAATAAAAACAGTATTCTTCCACCAAACAATGTAGCTCCTCAGAAACAGCTGTGGTTCCAACAAAGTGGTTGTACGTAAATAAAGGTGTGTGTTTGTAGAGTAATTTACAACAGCTTTGAACGCGGCTCAGCCAATCAGAATCAAGGACCGGAACTCTCCGCTTTATAAAAAAATATATAGCACTCTTACTTGTGTGACAACACCAGCATTTTCTAATTTAAAAGTATTGCTCTTTGACTCTTGGCCTTTTTGAAGAATAACATGTTCACATTCTCTAAAACCACTAGCTAAATTACCACAGATCTATCTATATTTTTTTCCATCAATTGGTTATTATATCTTCAGCAGTGCATGCACACACAGCAGCATCTGTGCCGACCGTGTCCTCTTCAGATTATTCCACATGAGAAACGTTGGGTGACATCCTGTGTCAAACATGTTAGAACTATTAGCTGATGTTAATGGATGTTGCAGGCCGTGGTCAGTCGGGAATACAGCTGTTTTATATGAAGCTACTGGTCTGGTGCTTCCCTTAATCTGCTCCCCAATATTAGTGTGAAGACACACACATCTCACTGGAACTACTTATTCATCACATACAGTATATATGCCAATATACCTCATACTCTATAATCATCAACCTTATTATATCATTATTTTTTCAGTAATATGAATCTCAACAGGTTGGATTTCAGATTTGAACCATATGAAATGCCACAATTGTTACATAATAAAGCAATAAGCCCCGAGAAGGGCTTCTCCGCTTCACGTCGTGCCTAACAAGGCCCCTTAGCTGTTATAAAATCACTGTAAACCACGGCTTCACGGGGCTTATTGCTTTTATAAAACGGTTATTCCATATACGTAGTAAGGTTTCACAAAATAAAACAGAGCAAATAAAGTGTAA
>NW_015505869.1:349504-353213 GCF_001515645.1 Sinocyclocheilus grahami
GAGAGAGAGAGAGAGAGAGAGAGAGAGAGTAAAAATACACAAGAAGAGCATTGAAGAATAAAAATATCTTGAGTTCGTGTTAACCAGAGATCTTATTTCAAGCATTTAACCAACACACAGTCCGGTCTAAATTTCGATCTCCAGTGATAGTGCCCTCTGGTGGCACTGGTAGGATAACTAAGTGATTGCATCTGTCAAAATATGAAATATACAGAACAGCATATAACCATGCTACTCATGCTGTGTCTCTTTGCAGTAGGATTCTCATTGTTAAATGTTTTTGCTTGAAAATGGCTTTGCTGCTAAACGTGTCTGAGGATTCATAGAGCAGTCCTCTCAAAATCATGAGGAAAAGCTTCATCGTCTTCCTCTTTTTCCGACTTTCCTTTCTTTTTGTAAACCCCCTGTTTTTCCAGGGATTGTTGCTCTCTCTTTCTCTCTTAGATGTCTGACTTACCGAGTTCATCTGTGCGTAATGTTTCAGGGTGAGTGATGCATGTTTTGCCTTTATATGGTTGTAAGGTCTCATATTTGCTCAAAGGTCCCTGCTGTGGCTCACAGTTTCTCAGGGAAACCCAGAGTCATCCAGGCTGCAGTGTACCACAGTCTTACAGTCTGCCTGTTCCAGAGCAGCATAGAATCTACTGTTCATATGAAAACTGTTGAACCAAATGGCAAATAACTAAAGTAGGCAGAAACGGCCCTTTTTGTAAATTAGCAATGATCTATTCACAATACAAAAACAGTCCACTGAAACATACACTGAGAGGAATCCTTGGAAATAACATTAGCATGCATATGCTATGATTTACATTATTATTAGTATTGTTTGCTCCGACAAGCATCATTATTACTATTGATTATGACTCTTTTTTTATTTTTCTTCCTCAAGATTTTTTCCACTTGTGCAATGGGAAGTTTCCATAGATGTTAAAAGTTCTTTATGGAACCAACGACGCCTATAAAGAACTTTTATTGTTAAGAGTGTACAGACATTAATGATAGAGGGCACATGCAGCTTGTGGAGTAGACAATAAATAAAAGGGCATTAATAAAGAGCTGAAAAAATCCAATAGACAGTGAGGGACCCAAGTAATATCACAGAGACTTGGGAATGGGCTGTTTTCACCAGTGAACAACACTCTACTGCAAAAAGCATTGTGTTTGAGATATAACAGTGAGATGTAACCCACAAAATTAAGTTTTGTATATCCAACATCCCTGTAAACTCATATAGCGCAAGCGGTTTGGAGAAGGGATGGCTGGGATATTTAGGTTTGTTTTAAATTGTTATTAGATGCTGGGATAATGTGACATTTTAGATTATTGTTGTATTGTTTTGAATGTTTTAGGTTTGGCAGCATTCTCCAGACTCTTTAAGAACCCAAAAATGTTGAAATTAAAATGTCAATACAATTTCAGTTTAACAAAATTAAAGCAGCACTATTGCTATAGTCGTTGCTATAAAGTTCAGCTATAGAGCTAGTGGTTGCATTCACAATTTCACCTGAACAACAATTATAGGCAAAGAATAAATATAGCCTATTTTAGCTGGACAGAGAACAGAGTGACACACACACAAAAACACCTTCATAGCCCTTCTGTCTCAGACATGAGCAGAGACAGATATCTAGCAATTTATCTCTCCATGGCATAGTAGGTCAGAAATATTTAGACTAAAAAGAGTGATCTTCATGCATCTTTGTCCAGTACCTTTTCCTTTTTTATGTTTTTGAAAACAGCACAGGGGAGATGCAACATTACTGTCCTCTACTGGTTAAATTGTAACTGCTTAACTTCATAGTTATAGAGTGCTTTTAAGTCTTTATTATTCCACTCATTTAATAAACCTCACAATTAAACTAAACCTGTTCGACTTTTAGCCTTACTTTTTGAAGCCAGAAGCTTTGCTACTGTTCGGACACAGTTGCTTACTGCTCCGCGCTTTGCTCCCTATTTATGTACTTTTCTCAGATTTTTTCTAAGATTTTAACGTCAGCAGATCAGCACAGTGTTCAAACAACGCATTTTTGGCACAAACACTAAACTAAAAACTTTCCGGGACTGGAATAATACTACGAAAAAGAAGACTCTTTGCCTCCCACTGCCAGCAGCTTACATTCTGGAGACAGGAAAACACAGCTGCCCACATTCAAACAGAAGAGAAAGAAAATGCCTCTTGTGGAATCTACTTGCTGCATGAACTGCCACAGACTTCTACAAAGGATTGCGGTTCTTGAAACAAAGTTACTTGCTGGACTTCCAAAACAGGCAGAACACTCAGCAGACCGTCGTCACGGACCCCCTCAGCATACAGCCGGTGAGTCCCATGAATCTAGTGAATCTCAACAGTTAATACCAAGCGTAGAGGAACAAGCCGAAACTGATCGACAGACTAATCAATGGCACAAACAGGGAGCAAGACCCAAAGACATCAGATTGTCACGAGTTTCTCGTATTGCTGCGGTAGCATCCTCTACCCCAAGATACGGCTATGACAAGGCTTGCAAACACTGGTATTCCACCACCCCCTATATATCTTGAGAACAGATTTGAAGCATTAACCACTTAATAACTTTGTGGTTATTAATGACTTAATAACCACAAACAACCTGGATTTTATGTTTCTAAATTAAACGTGGCTAGAAGGCAGCTGCAGTTCAACAGTCCTCAATGAAACAGCCCCTCCTAACTTTACTTTCATGAGTGTCTGCAGGACTGTTAGGAGAGGTGGAGGTGTAGCTGCTCTATTTAAAGATGTCTATCAATGCAAGCAAGTGTCATTTGGTCAGTACTTGTCTTTTGATTATCTAGGGATTGTGCTGAAAAGTGGTCCACGCGTTCTGTTTATCATTATTTGCAGGCCTCCAAAATACTCTCCAGCCTTTGTTGAAGAGTTCACAGAAATGCTATCAATGATTTCATCAGTGTGACTGTTTTGCTATTGCACGGGATTTTAATATTCACATAGATAATGCAGAAATCGAAACTAGAAAATAAATTATAACTGTTTTAAACACTTTTGACCTGATTCAGCATGTGCATGAACCTACACACAATCGTTAGCATACTTTAGATTTACTCATCAGTAGGGGTCTAAACATTTCATCCAATGTTATTAAGGACGTAGCACTATATGATCACTTCTGTATTTTCTTTGATATATTGATCTATGTTACCACTGAATCTAGATCGGTCTCAGTCAGAAAGAGATGCATTAACGAGAACACTAGTGTGCTATTTATGAAGGCTATGTCTTCAAGCATTTCTGCAGACTCTGTTGATCTTCTCCTTGATTCCTTTAACTCAAAAGTTAAGAATGTTATTGATGATATTGCTCCTGTGAAAGTCAGCAAGAAGACTGGTAGACAGAAATCAGCCTGGAGAAAATCAACAGCAGTTCAGAGTATGAAAAGACAATGCAGAAAAGCTGAGCGGATGTGGCGGAAGACGAAACTTGAAATACACTATAGCATATATAAAGACAGCCTTCGTACTTTCAATGTGGAACTAGGCAAAGCTAGACAGTCATTCTTCTCAAACCTTATAAACAGTAACTTAAACAACACTCGCACTCTTTTTGCTACTGTTGAGAGACTGACAAACCCCCCAAATCAGATTGCCAGTGAAATGCCCTCCGACAGCAAATGCAATGAGTTTTCTTCCTTCTTTTCTGAGAAGATCAATAATATCAGGAAGGCGATTAGCA
>NW_015505869.1:359211-360558 GCF_001515645.1 Sinocyclocheilus grahami
GGGATTTTAATATTCACATAGATAATGCAGAAATCGAAACTAGAAAATAAATTATAACTGTTTTAAACACTTTTGACCTGATTCAGCATGTGCATGAACCTACACACAATCGTTAGCATACTTTAGATTTACTCATCAGTAGGGGTCTAAACATTTCATCCAATGTTATTAAGGACGTAGCACTATATGATCAC
This sequence comes from Sinocyclocheilus grahami, assembly GCF_001515645.1. Taxonomy (NCBI): domain Eukaryota; kingdom Metazoa; phylum Chordata; class Actinopteri; order Cypriniformes; family Cyprinidae; genus Sinocyclocheilus; species Sinocyclocheilus grahami. The sequence goes on from NW_015505869.1 coordinate 359,406, forward strand.
TTCTGTATTTTCTTTGATATATTGATCTCTGCTACCACTGAATCTAGAACTGTCTCAGTCAGAAAGAGATGCATTAACGAGAACACTAGTGTGCTATTTATGAAGGCTATGTCTTCAAGCATTTCTGCAGACTCTGTTGATCTTCTCCTTGATTCCTTTAACTCAAAAGTTAAGAATGTTATTGATGATATTGCTCCTGTGAAAGTCAGCAAGAAGACTGGTAGACAGAAATCAGCCTGGAGAAAATCAACAGCAGTTCAGAGTATGAAAAGACAATGCAGAAAAGCTGAGTGGATGTGGCAGAAGACGAAACTTGAAATTCACTATATCCAGTGGTGTAGTGGTGCCTGGAGAAGTGGGTATACCCTTAATTTATGCCCCGGTTTTTTTAAAGCGACCCAGCAAAGGATGAACACCATGTGCTATAAACAGTGGCGTGTAAAACTAGTCCTGTATATTTAGTTCACCCCAAAATGGGCCAGTAGTATTTGCATATTGTCACTTAACTTCTGTTGCTTGACTTCACGGAGTAAGAATCATTATGAAATAAAAATTTGCCACAGAAGAGGTGCAGATTTTGCAATAATAAAAAAAAGGCAGCCATTAACATTTTGTAAGAACCTCTAGTACATTACATGCTGTTTTGTTTAGTTGTCTGTTCGTAGGAGAATAATGATCTCTATTTTAAAAAAAAAACGTGACTATCAATTTATCCAGAATGTGTCCCCCTCCCCCCATCCCCACCACCTTTTTAATAAAACTAAGCACCAGTCAAGCTGCGATATCAAACAGGACCACAGGGAGACGCTAAAAGACCACTAAACCTGCTGTCTTGATCTTACTGTACGATCCATTCAGAATAACTAGACCAGCGCATAATCTAAAACACCTTCAGTCACCATCCAGTATAACACTCTTGCTTTTAAACCAAATACACTCTGAAAATAATCATTTACTGACATCTGGACTCGACTCTCCACAATCTCTGATGAAATCGGTTGGGTTTTGGTTTTTAAGCTATTGTTTTCTTTGTAATGTACTGATTCAAATTAGTAATCAATAATTAACCATTATTTTACCACTCTGCGCGCATCCCCTGACATGCTCTCGCGCATGAAGAAGCTGCATCTCTGTCACTGTCGGCAATCAGCTT
>NW_015505869.1:360581-361549 GCF_001515645.1 Sinocyclocheilus grahami
CTATTGTTTTCGTTGTAATGTACTGATTCAAATTAGTAATCAATAATTAACCATTATTTTACCACTCTGTGCGCATCCCCTGACATGCTCTCGCGCATGAAGAAGCTGCATCTCTGTCACTGTCGGCAATCAGCATCCTCTCTGACTGCATGGGGTCCGGGACGGAGCGGGCGAGGGAGCAGGCGCAATCATCAAACATATTTCAAAGGAGGCCGGTGCTACGGTCCTGACCGCATCACTGTCTTTACTGGGTGTTTTTAGGGAATATTTGTATTTTTTACATGTGATTGGATTAGCTAGGCCGGTGCTACGGTCCTGACCGCATCACGGTCTTTACTGGGTGTTTTTAGGGAATATTTGTATTTTTTACATGCGATTGGATTAGCTATTCAGACACTATTGAATGATGCGCATTAGAGGGGATTTAGAAGTGGGTATATGCAAAGCCGACTGACTATCTTGACACACTTCCCTCATATTTTTTCAAAAGGGTGCTTAACTGTTTAGAAGCAGACCTCTTAGAAGTGGTGAACGCCTCTCTTCTTTCTGGGACTTTTCCAAATTCCCTGAAAACTGCAGTTGTTAAGCTGTTAAGTTGTTAAATCTTGATAACACCATATTGAGTCGTCAACCTGCTATCTTGACACACTTCCCTCATATTTTTTCAAAACGGTGCTTAACTGTTTAGAAGCAGACCTCTTAGAAGTGGTGAACGCCTCACTTCTTTCTGGGACTTTTCCAAATTCCCTGAAAACTGCAGTTGTTAAGCTGTTAAGTTGTTAAATCTTGATAACACCATATTGAGCAACTATAGACCAATATCATATCTTCCTTTTATAGGCAAGATTATTGAAAAGGTCATTTTTAATCAGCTGAACAAATACTTAAACTCAAATGGATACCTGGACAATTTTCAATCTGGTTTCCGACCGCATCAAAGCACAGAGACAGCGCTCATTAAGATAATA
>NW_015505869.1:362452-410029 GCF_001515645.1 Sinocyclocheilus grahami
ATTATTATTATTATTATTATTATTATTAAATGCTTGTTGAAAAATAGTGTCCATAAATTATTATTATTATTATTTTTTTTTTTAAACATACATTAAACTGATCAAAATAATCAGTGAAGGCATGGAAAATGTTTCTAACCAAAGTTATGTTTCAAATAAATGCAGTTCTTTTGAGCATTATATTCATCAAAAGATCTCTAAAAAGATGTATTGCAGTTTCCTCAAAAACAAAGAGCTGTAACTTCTTTGCAAAAATAAAATAATTGAGTATAGTCTCTGAACAAATATGAACTTATAAAATGTATATAGAAAAATAATAGAAGAATTTGAAAAATCTAATAACATGTCACACTACAGGACAGAGATGTCACTGCTTAACATGTTACCTTATAATGAACAATCAATTGTCATTTTTATTGTTGTACTTAAATGGCAATCCATGAACGTAGATGTATAAAGTTCTTACGTTTGACAGTCAGGCTGCAGTGGGCCGCAGTCTTTCCTCTTTTGTTGGCAGCAGTGCAGCCGTACTGTCCCGTGTCAGTTATGTGAGCGCTCTCCAGACACAGGACATGCAGACTGCCCTCCTGTCGTGTGCTGACGCCTGATCTCTGTCTCAGAGGAGCTCCATCCTTCAGCCAGCTCACTGTCGGCACTGGAGACCCAGACACTGAGAGAGCACAACACTTACCTCAATCTGCCATACAAAGTAACACAACTTCCCACAACATCTGCAGTTCTTCTTTCATTTTTTATTCAAAATTTAAATGTAAATGTTTCATTTGTATACATTTGTTTCCCCTGTCACATAATCATGGTAAAATATCTCTGTAAGGCAAACATTTTCTGAAATATATATATATATATATATATATATTAGAAAAAAAAAAATTTGACCCAACTTTACAGTGCATTTAATTTAATAATTACTTCTATTGTCTTTGAAATATGGTTAAAGTGAACTACTGAATGTACTAGCATTTAAGGTTAAGGTTAAAATATACTTTAATGTTATTTCTATGCCATGTATTTAAATATATTTATAACTATACATTTGTAATGATGAAGTTGCAATTTATTACATTTAAAATATATTAAATTGGAATAACACACTACAGATAAAATTATAATCAACTACTTTGTGATTTAATATATTTAGTTAACCCATCAAAATAAGCATCATTCTTTACATTTATATTAAAACACAGTGTTTTAAAATGTACTTAAAAGTAATTGTATTGCATATTTAATACAAATTTGGCGCACGTTATACAAAGGAATTCATTAAGTCTCATCCTCTGGCCAGAGGTTATGATCTGCTGCTGCTGTGCACTGATTTAGACTGATTTTAGAGTGATTTTTAGCTGTATACTGACCAATCGGCATCAAGACCAGAACTAAATAACCTGCAACTCTATAGCTGATTCTAACTCACCTTGGCATCTGAACGTGACCTTTTCACCCTGCACAACCTCTTGGCTCTCAGGCTGGGATTCAAAACTGGGTGGAGTTTCTAGAAAGTCTGTTTTGCTCTCTTTGGTTTCCTGGCGAACGTCTCTGCTCGACTCCCGCTGTGATGTTTCAGGAATCTCTTCTGGAGCTCTGTACGAATCCCAAGCTCTTCTGATGCCATGCGACTCTTTCTTTACAATGTTCTGACTTCTTTCCTTCACAAAGTGTGATGTCTTTTGACCAGCTGCTGATCTTCCATCTGTGGACTTGCTGATAGGTTGTGAGGATGGTGATGATGTTATTTTCGGTGCCTCTGTTCTGGTCACAGAATGAACACTGGCTACAGTAGCAGCGGACAGCGGTGCGCTTGTCTCTGCGGTTGCAGTTCGGACGGATGTGCTAGACGTTTTCTGTTCAGTGTCCAGACCGTTGGTGCTGTGCTTGACCACAGATTGTGTAGAGAGATCTTGAGATGGTTTGGGCATGCTATGGAAAGAAAGATCATGAACAATCAAGTGAACAATCTTTGCTGACTGTAAAGATGCACTAGAGCTTGGAGAGTTTTCAAACTGTGCACTATAGACATAGAAGATTTTTGAAATATTTATCAGAAGTACAGTTAATTTCTTTAGACTTTAAATGAAAAAAAATAATATGGTGTGTAAATTCTGTCTTGTCTTTTAAATTTGGCATTTTGTTGTCACTTTATAACTGCAAGCTGTAAATAAAAGGACTAAATAAAAGCTCTTTACTTACGTGACTGTTTCAGCGTCTCCATCTGCAAAAGAACAACAGAATATACTATGAAAACTTCAGAATCTGAACTGAATAACATTAAGACATTAATGAAACCCATATACTGTTGTTATTGCTCTGACATCTGTTCCCAAAGATGGATTATGGTCCAACAAGGACCCGAGGCACCAGCCTTATTGGCGGCCCTCTCTGGTTGCAACTGTGAGATGTAATATGCAAACAACTCTTTTCAAAATATGAGAAATAAAGTTGCAATAAATTGTGAGCTGAAATAATGAGAATTAATTCTTCATTTACAAAACACTTTGCAAAAGAGAGCAACAGTTTTTATTCACAGCCCCTAGAGAAATTGCTGCTCATCCTTATCTGTTTCTCTATCAGTCTATATCCTTCTGTGTTACCTTGAGCAATGAGTTCAGCAGCTGCAGAGGCTTTCCCAGCACTGTTGGCCACCAGACAGCTGTAGACACCAGCGTCCTCTGAGCACATGTGGCGTATCTCCAGGAAATGCATTCCTGACCTCTCAAACATGTTAAAGTGATCTGACTGCTGGATCGTCTCTGCTCCCTGAAAGAGGAAACGCAGTGGAGAAACATACTATGACCAAACCTGTGACTTCAGAAGCCTCACCTTATACCACTGCACCAGTGGCTGGGGTCGTCCCGTGATCTTGGCTGAGAATTTGCCGCTCTGTCCCACTTTGAGATACAGGCGAGAAGGTTTAGCCACAAACTTTGGGGGGCTTTCACCCCAGATACTGGGTCTGTTCTCTACTGCAGGAACACCCAGAGATCCACTGCCGACAGAAGAGAGAAAACATGAGTAACACTAGTAATTCAGAAGACTAAACCCAGGAATACAAATTTATTACAACTGTCACCCCCCATTTTTTTTAAATAGGCATGTAGGTGCACTATCCAAACTTAAATTGTTGTAATTTATGAACACTTTGGAATACAGACATAAGTTTGGTCTCTTTTTAAAGAAGAAAATCAGCAGATTATCGCAAAAGTGGAATTAAAAAAAAAATTCAAGTATCAAAAAGTTATGGTAGTTTAAATTTATTGTAAAGAAAATACACTATATTAATTTTATTATATTTTATATATAATCAATATTTTACATTATAGGTTTTACTCTAAAATTGGTATAAAATTAAAGCCTTATATCTAAATAAGTTATGTTCCAAATTTGAAGTTGATATGAAAAAAATTGAGGTTCCTGTGAGAGTTTATCTAGGGTGTTATACCACAAATAGCCACCGGGTGCATTTTTTAATGCATTTTTCTTTCACAAATGTGTAGATTTCTCTGTCAATATTACTTCTATCTCAAAATAACCACCAAATATGGAATCCTAAGACTCAGACCAAAGTCTTGTCAAGATTATAAAAAGTTTTGATTGTAAAAGAGCGTAATGCATTTTGTAATATGACACTTGACGCCACCCACTAAGGGCGAGGAGACCGCCAAAAGATTTTAAAATACCATTTCCATGTTTTCACACATGGATGAATCTTGGGCTTCTAAGCTCTCAAATGATATATGATTTATGATAATTACTAAAAGATTTGATAGAGAAAAAAACAAAAAAAAGAGTGCCAAGCGTCCCACAGGTGGAACGGTGACAGTTAATTATGCTGTTTCTTGTGAATTTGGTCTAATTATATCTACAGGTGGCTGGCAGCAAAGGCCAAAATGTTAATTAAATATGTGAATATCATCTTATCAATTTGTGTCAGATTTTTTTTTGTTTTTCTTTTACCGACCAACTCCAAGATTAATCACAAAAGCAATTGTTTTGGAACAAAACAAAACAAAACAAAACAAAACTTATTTTGTGACGGTAGTTGTCATCTCATGAATACGGTTGCCGAGAAGTGCAAAACAAATCACAATTCTGAAAACAAAATAACAAATTACAAATGCAAATGCAAGTCTAAAAAATAAAATAACAATTCAGAAAACATTATAACAAGTCAGAAAACACAATGACAAATCCGAAAGGGAGAAAAAAAAATGTTGGCAAAAGGCGGGATCGAACCCGGATCGATCATATCAAAAAGCCAACAACAAGCGCTTATCCATCTGCACCACTGGAGCTGATGCTTTACAGACACTTTTAACTAAATGTAAATATACACTCCGTATTTTTTATTCCATAGTAAGGGTAGTTCATACAGTACATTTAAACTGAGCTACTTTAATACCATCTCCGCACTTTCTACCACGACTCTGCTGTTCTTCGGCTGGTTCTTCTTTGTATACGTTGATTGACAGATGTCTCGTCCAGTCAGCGGTGAGTAATCCCAAACCAATGGCGCTGTCTCAAACTATACCTACCTCTTCCAGTTTGTCTGATTTGTCGTTGTGTTTTCTGACTTGTTAATTTGTTTTCGGATTTGTCATTGTGTTTTCTGAATTGTTGTTGTGCTTTCTGAATTGTTATTTTGTTTTTTAGACTTGCATTTGCGTTTGTAATTTGATATTTTGTTTTCAGAATTGTGATTTGCTTTGCACTTCTCTGCCACCGTACATGAATCATTGCAAATCATCAAATCAAATCAGCAATGACAGTACCATCAATCAATCAATCAATCAATCAATCAAATCAAATCAATCAATCAATCAAGGTTTAACAGGGTATACTCATTACCAAAATGATATGGTATGTTGTGTATTTCATATTCATGCATGCACTTTCCTTTTTTCAGGCAGTATGTATCTCACCCTGCTCTGTTGGAGGAAGGAAGACTGTATTTTTTCCCTGCATTTCCTGTGTGGGATGAGAAAGGATATTCATTATACTCTAAATATAAAGTATACACTTATCGACAAACACACATAATTCATTAGAAACATAAAAAGCAGATATTCCCCACTCTTCTTTTTCTGTTTCTCCTTCCTTCGTAAACATGGCTGCTATTATCTGCTGCTTGTTGTAAAATACTTGAATAGCTCCATATGTTTGTGTTTTTGTGAAGTATGCCGGAGAAAGTTTATTAAGCGTTTATTAGTCTATAAATCAGTACAGATGTGCTGCATCTCTGACTGTGGATATGTTTACTGTAGGCAAAAAGAGTGTAAAATGAGAAATGCAGAATACGCTGTAATGTAAACTTTTTGAGTATATGCATTGCAGGGCACACTGCAAAGTTGTGTTTATTCTACACTGTAATATTTACAGGGTTTCTGCAGCAGTGTGATGTAATTTGTAATTCCTGTACTGACTCTGAGATTATTCATATCAGTATAGGACTATAAAATGCTTGCTTGTTTATTTATTTATTTGTTTGTTTGCCCTAACAGAGAAAAAACAGTTGCCAAAGCAGCCAGTAGGTAGGCATTATGCAAATGTGCATAATGAAAAAAAAAAACTTGTCCTTTAACACGCATATTTTCCAATGAGGTACAACAAATAAACTTAAATCAACATATATTCTCTGAAAATGTGTTATCTTATTTGTACTGTATTTATTTATTACTTAGTCTACGGCATAGATTATTTTACAATCCTAACATGAATCATTTTCCCTGATCTTTCTAGAGCACCCACTCAAGATAAACCTCAGTCCCATCAAGGTAATGCTTTACCTTCCACAATGATCTCCACTGTGACCTGGCAGCTCCCAGCATCATTGACAGCTTCACAGGTGTACCGTCCTCCATCGTCATCCTGGACTTCCTGGACCACCAGACTAAAGCTCCCACGAGCACTGTGTTCCATTGAATAATGATCTCCTGCTATCAGTAGCTTCCCTTTCCTAAACCAGCAAACCCGGGGCTCTGGAAAACCACGCACCTGACAGAGATCACATATACACAAAATGTAAAATCAGTCAAAACATACATAACGGTAACTATGTCTTTCTCTGTTGCAAAGGCACACAACCGCATAAACGCAGTGATTAGACCAGCAGTAATTAGTCACCACGACTGTCCAAGCAAACGAGTGAGACGCAGACATATGGCAAGAATCATGTCACTAGCATTCCTGAGTCTGACCAAAGGAAGCTGCTGGGTGTGTAAAGCAAGCCAAGACTGTGTTCCATAACTGAAAGGTTCAAATATGAACAGCATTCTGGACATGCTTAAAACCCAGTGAACAGAAACGGGAACAGCCTTCATTATTAGTTACTCAGTAACTGATTATCAGTGTTGTCCTGCTTAAAGACCAAACGGGAGAGAGTTCTGCTACTTATTTCCTGAGAGCGCTGCATGTGTGTGTGTTGTGTGATGGACAAGAGACATTTCGGTAACACTTTACTTTAGGGTCTCTTAATTAGTTGCTTATTAGCAAGCATATTACTAGAATATTAGCCATTTATTAATACAAATTAAGCACATATTAATGCCTTATTCTATTCTACATCCCTAATCCTACCCAATACCTAAACTTAACAACTACCTTACTAACTATTAATAAGCAGCAAATTAGGAATGTATTGAGGGAAAAGTCGTAGTTAATAGTGAATAGGTTTTCCCTATTCTAAAGTGTTACCAAAATTTCATAGTTGCAGCACCTCTCTTTCAGTATTTATGGTTATGCCAGGAATTCAAAAAAATACTTAGGAAAAGGTGCAAAAAAGGTAGGATTTCTACCATGGATTGTTGGACATAGTGCTATAGTAATACCAGGGGTGCCCAATCCAGCTCCTGGAGGATCAAATTCTTCCAGAGTTTAGCTCCAGCCTGCTATAACACAACAGTCTGGATGTTTTTTGTAATCCAAGGCTACATCTAAAAGCCTAGGCAGCTGACTTGTTGCCTCGCTGCCCTGTCAGCCCATGACTTCGCAGGCAGTGTTTGCACCTGAAGGTACCTCCCTAAATTCATTTTGGACAGACTTCTAATGATGCGTTCAAGTCAGATAGATCGTATTTATGAGTTGAACACACATGAATGCCACCACAAGTCATTATTATGAGTGGGAAACTCAAAATGTTCTTTAAGCCTCGAGTTACCGAGTTGGATGCAGCCAAAGACTATAGATATGCAGCGTCTGTATTAATGGCAAATTTGTTGAAATTAATATTTTTTTTGCATGTACAATAAAACTATGAAAGTTATACATCATTTTATAGTTTTGCATCACCTTCATGACTTGAATAAAACAGAAAAAAGCAAAAACACAACGATGCACATTCTTTATTCATCATGTTGTAGATGTAGAGTTTAAAACAATGGTTGAATTTTATGTAGAAAAGATAAATCGCCATCTTGTTCCGACCAAAGTGACTTGAAAGCACCTGCATCATAATTACGACTTGTCAACTCGTAAATACGAACTTCCCAGGAGGACTGGAATGCACTATGAAGTAGCATAGAAATTGTTGGAGATAATCAAAAATTACTACAATTCTAATATCTTGCAAAATTACAACAAAAAGTTGTTCAAAAGCATACGTTAACACACAAACTGGCTACCAAGCACAACTTTTAGATTTTATTTCCAAAATCCCAGACTGGAAAGCACAGGATAGTGGGATATGAAAAAAGATCAGATTAATTTTTCAGCTTTCAGATGAGCCCGGATGTTTGTTGTAATCTAAAAGACCTTGATAGCTAGTTCAGGTGTGTTTAATCAGGGCTGGAGCTGAACCAACAGCATGCTGGCCCTCCAGAAGCAGGGCACCTCTTCAAAGTCTATGGTCCCACTAAGGTAATACAGTAGTACTATAATAATTCCGTATATGCACTTACATGCTGAAATATATACATTCCCTCATTGAAACCTTGCCAGATTGTTACACAGTTGCTGAGATGTTCTGTTAAGCATAAATTGACGTTGTTACTGAATAGCATTGCAAACTTCCTTAACAAAATTAGGACTGAACTTTTCCCACCAACTAATCATGCATTATTTCTGACTGAACTAATCATGCATTATTTTCATTCATCCGGAAAAGTCTTTGTCTTTTGCAGCATTGAAATGTCTATCAGTTATAAATCAGCACGATGAAAGGAGCACCTGATCTGTCTATAATAGAATGAGCACAGTCATTAGGATGGGAGCAGTACAACTGTGCTTCAGAGCTCAGATGCTCTCCAGTTCTCCTTTCTGCTTGTTTTCTCTCAGTTCTGTCAACCATTACAAATCTGCATGCTGAGCATGTCTAATAAGGACACTGTATGGATAATCTCCCTCCATTCAGCCTCTCTTTTACCAATGCTGGCATGTCTCGTTTCCACAGATCTCAGTGAAATCGTTTACCATTGCACACTGGAAGAGGACCAGAGTAAAATCATGAAACTCAACCTTCCTCTCCGTCTGCAAACCAGCAGTATTGCACATCCACTTCACATGAAACAAAAATCAGAGGAAACTGCTAACTACTCCAAGCTGCAATGGATTTCAGATCGAATATACACATTTATATGGTTTGATGGCTTAGTAGACAATAGATTGATTCCAGATGCCCTTCCAAAATTACAAGGCTAAAATGAGAAGAAAAACGTTACCATAAAGCAAGGGTTTCTAGGAGCACGTCAAGACTGGTCTCTCTTCCTCATGGTGACAGGTCCACTTTAGTGCAGATTTGCCCAAAAATAGCAATATTAGCTCTGAATTCTCTATTGAATCAGAGCAGCGCTGGAATTTCCTCTATGTCGGCTGCTGGTTTTTCTTGTGTACACTCTCTCAGTTTGAAGTCTTTACTCGGAGACCTGTGGTCAGGATCTCTACCTCAAAAATCCAGCAGGACTCAAATCCGATGCTGAGGGGAGGAAAAACACAGGGTTGTTTGCACAAAAACTCTTGCTTTTTTTGTTTGTTTTCTCTCGCACAATTCATACTGACAGCACAAGCAGGGCAAGTAAGTCTTCAGCAGAGCTAGACACAGAGAAGACACTACTGTTTTCACAGTGTATTCACCTAAAAGCGAATCCTCATTGTGATTTTTATGAAGAAAATGCATGTGGTGTTTGCACAAACTAAACTCACAATCAACTGTTCCGGGGTGTGTTTCTGCTGCCCAAGTACCAAGTAGGATGCATTGTTGAAGAAATCAACTAGCCATGACTGTTTTCTGAATCTGTAGTAGCTTTGTCACACACTTGTGGTTTGAACCACGTTGTTTCAACAATAGATCTGTTGCTAATGATGTTATGCAGGTGGTGGTGGAGTAATAACTTCCACTAATTATTTCAATTTGAGATTGAATTAATGTCAGATTAAAATGTGCATATAGTGAAGTGACATGAGGCCAAGTATGGTGACCCATACTAGGAATTAGTGCTCTGCATTTACCCACACACACAGCAGTGAACACACACACAGAGCAGTGGGCAGCCCAGGGAGCAGTTGGGGGTTCAGTGCCTTGCTCAAGGGCACCTCAGTCGTGGTATTGAAGGTGGAAGAGAGCGCTGTACATTCACTCCCCCCACCTACAATCCCTGCTGGTACGAGACTCGCACCCACAACCTTTGCATTACGAGTCCAACTCTCTAACCATTAAGCCACAACTTCCCCAACTTTTCATTCAACTCCATATATATGGAATGAAAGATTGTGCATGATAGCTTGCTTTTTTTTTTTTTGCTTTGCATGAACTATTTAAGTGGAGAGCTGGATTTCCAACAGCACAACTTGTCACGCTATTTGCAAATGTTTGTTGGGAGTATGGTTATGGGAAATTCAGAATTGTTCAACTATGTCACAACTGGGTTGCTGTAGTAATGCACAAGACGAGGAAGTATGAAATGCAAGTAGTGTTTATTAAATCAAGAATACCGAGGAACACAACCACTAAACACTGACGAGATCAGACAAAGAACTGAAAGACACAGGGAGTATATATACACAGAATAAACGAGGGAAGTAATGAAAAAATTAACAGCAGGTGAACTGAATAATTAACTAATAGGTATAGAAACTGACAAGAACTCAGACAGGTCAAGACTCGAACCTGCGACCTTTGGGTTACAAGTCCGACTCTCTAACCATTAGGCCACCCTACTGCCCCCTACTGAAATACAGAACTGAACAGAACATAACCATGACACTATATTGGTAATACATTATAACAATTGACTAACAATGCTTTTGGGAAACACACCCCTGGGTAGTTGGCAGAGCATTGCTGTGTGGTTGATCATTTCGATCTCACAGGAAAATATAACTATTTTGCGAGGTGGCGATTTCATATGAATTTGTACACTGTACGATTTTTAGAAAGAACAGGCATCCCAAACTCCACCCCTAAATATAACCATCACAGAGGCATGAGCAGATTGTACAATAACTTATAAGTGCTACGAATTAGCCACTAATTCGCCAAAACATAAAATTCTTATGAATTGCCATGATGTTGTGTTGGGTTGACAGTGTTCTGGGGGATTTCTTACTGGTATAAGTCTGTTACCCAAGCCTGCATGATATTCTGGTCTCTATTTGACCTTGGGAAACTTTAGAAAACTAACGTCACACCTCTCCTCAATAAACTGCATGATTCGAGTTATAATCTCTGTCGATGCAGGAAGAGTTACATTGCTTAGGGTTACTTGCAATGCATGTAATTATGCATAATATATTGTTATTATAATAGTAAGTACATGTAACATGAAACAAGGGCACCCTAAAATAAAGTATTACTGAATTATGCTACTGTACTAATAGCTCAGCAAACCTTAACAAATACTACTAAATGCACTCTCAGTGGCTAGTGCATTGACGGTAATACATTGTGACTTACAATAAGTGTTCAAATACTTTTCAGGGCCACTATATGTGCACATTCAACCACAACAGCAACAGCAAAAGACAAGACCACATACCCAGCTTGTTCTAATATGTCAATAATCAATGGTTTTTTTTATGCTACAGGATCACTAGTAATTAAAACCCACTCATCTTTTAATGAGCCTTTTAAATGGCTGCCCAGAACACATTCCTGGGAACATCAAACTGCTCAGACATGCTCCGAGGCGTCTCACAAGATTTCTCATCTAGAAGCCAAACCGAGACACAATGCAGAGAATGTCCAGCTGGGGCGTAATTTTTCCTTGCATGCTTTTTTATGGGATATAATTTGTTTTTCAATGACAGGCATTTCTTGTTTGTAATCTAAACATGATGACAACTGCCCAACTAAAACAATGTTGATGAATTCTGGAGTCTGAGATGTGATTTCATAAATAAGAGTGCAGACCGATGCTCCACGCAGAGTTCGGAGGTTCTCTGAACTGATCTGGAGTCAGTATTGAGGATGTCCCACCTGGCTCTCATTATGGGGCCTCAGAAAAATATTCACTAATGACCTGCTGTTACTGAAATACACATAGCTACTAACCACATATTATAAAAGAGTCACTATATGCTCAATTTAGTGTATTCTGAGCTATCCGTTCAGTAATGTACACACGCCACACACTCTGATAAACAATCCACTCAGAGACGTTATGAATGAAGTGTATAATTGGACTATTATGAGTATAAACTAGACAACTTGCATTTACTAAACCATTTGCCTTAAAAATAAAGGTGCTTCACGATGCCATAGAAGAACCTTTTTGTCTAAATGGTTCCATAAAGAACCTTTAACATCTGAAGAACCTTTCTGTTTCACAAAAGCTTCTTTGTGGCGAAAGAAGGTTCTTCAGATTACAAAAAGGTAAGAAAGAGATGGTTCTTTAAAGAACCTTTGCCTGAATGGTTCTTTGTGGAACCAAAAATGGTTATTCTATGGCATCGCTTGAAGAACCGTTTGAAGCACCTTTATTTTTAAGAGTGTATATGAGTGAAATAGTTTTAGGCAACCCAGCCTCATTGAAAAAAACTGTGCCGGCGGTGGCATTCCATTGCTTTTTGCATGTTTTGCAGCTTTCAGCATGAAATGTCCAGTGAGTTGCATTAAAAGTTTGCTTATATTCACTTAAACAGATGAATGTAAATTTGGCAACGTTTTATTATATTGGTTTTTGTATGTATCACGGCAGTTCGGAAAATAAATGGTTTGTTGCGTTTGCAGATATAATACCACCTACACTAAACCTAACTAATAGTGTCAACAAAGCAAAAATGAGATAAAAACATATTTGCTGTGGCAATTTCTGTCATTTAGCTTGCTTCTACAGGTCTTTCAGCTCTTTTATTATAATATATGTGACCCTGGACCACAAAACCAGTCATAAGGGTCAATTTTTCGAAATTGAGATTTATACTTCATCTGAAAGCTGAATAAATAAGTTTCCCATTGATGTGTGGTTTGTTAGAATAGGACAATATTTGGCCGAGATACAACTATATTAAAATCTGGAATCTGAGGGTGCAAAAAAATCTAAATATTGAGAAAATTGCCTTTAAAGTTGTCCAAATTAAGTTCTTAGCAATGCATATTACTAATCAAAAATAAATTGTTGATATATTTACGGTAAGAAATTTACAAAATATCTTCATGGAACATGATCTTTACTTAATATCCTAATGATTTTTGACATACAAGGAAAAATCGATAATTTTGACCCATACGATGACTTTTTGGCTATTGCTACAAATATACCCCAGCGACTTAAGACTGGTTTTGTGCTCCAGGGTAACATATGTTTCATGGGACTTGGGAGCGCTCATTTTTAGTTTGGTGGAATTCAGGGGTACTTAGCCTGACTGATGAGGCTTTAGGGTACACACAACCAAAAACGAAAACAAATGCGTTAAACGGTTTAAGTTGAATTAATTGTGAGGAAGGAAAAGCAGAACTGAGATGAATTGTAATACAGTGCTCCCTTTCATGCATTGTGAACGCCTCTCGTAGCTCTAACGGGTGGCAATCTTTACTTAATATCCTAATGATTTTTGACATAAACTTGGGAGCGCTCATTTTTAGTTTGGTGGAATTCAGGGGTACCTAGCCTGACTGATGAGGCTTTAGTATGTCGGTACCACACAACCAAAAACTAAAACAAATGCGTTAAACGGTTTAAGTTGAATTAATTGTGAGGAAGGAAAAGCAGAACTGAGATGAATTGTAATACAGTGCTCCCTTTCATGCATTGTGAACGCCTCTCGTAGCTCTAACGGGTGGCACACGGTCGCTCCGAACGCCCCTCAGGTCATGAAGGTTTATGCAGTAAACTGATACGCACCGCTCACATTCCACTGGGTAGTGGGCTGAAGCATCAGACCATTGTTTGACAGAGAACTCAACCTCATGTTTCTCTCTCGCTCTCTCTTTCCTGTTATCACTTTTTCCTGGCTTTACCTTCGCTGTTAAAACCTGGCGAGGTCACGCACCTGATATATTGCAGCACAATCAGTCCAAAAATATACCCCAGCGACTTAAGACTGGTTTTGTGCTCCAGGGTAACATATGTTTCATGGGACTTGGGAGCGCTCATTTTTAGTTTGGTGGAATTCAGGGGTACTTAGCCTGACTGATGAGGCTTTAGGGTACACACAACCAAAAACGAAAACAAATGCGTTAAACGGTTTAAGTTGAATTAATTGTGAGGAAGGAAAAGCAGAACTGAGATGAATTGTAATACAGTGCTCCCTTTCATGCATTGTGAACGCCTCTCGTAGCTCTAACGGGTGGCACACGGTCGCTCCGAACGCCCCTCAGGTCATGAAGGTTTATGCAGTAAACTGATACGCACCGCTCACATTCCACTGGGTAGTGGGCTGAAGCATCAGACCATTGTTTGACAGAGAACTCAACCTCATGTTTCTCTCTCGCTCTCTCTTTCCTGTTATCACTTTTTCCTGGCTTTACCTTCGCTGTTAAAACCTGGCGAGGTCAAGCACCTGAAATACTGCAGCACAATCAGTCCAGAGGCTCCCAGCGCACTCAAACACACTGATATCATTAACACATGCTCCTCTCTCTTACACAGAACTCAATCAACACAAGCTCTTTTCTGTATAGGTTTTACCAAAATAGCTTGCTTAATATTAATGTAAAGAAAATTCACCAGAGCACAATGGTTTTTATATAAATGCATCATCAGGTACACTGTATGTTTGAACACATTAGAGTGAATTTATGATTCTCATTAACGTAAAACCTTTTCAACTAAATATGTTCAGATTTCTTTACTAAACTAGCATTTTAATTTTTGTAATGGGTGAGTTGGCGTAGCATACATGTGAACTCCTTCAATACTGTTTGAAAGGTATGGGTGCACCTCATGATGTTTTTTTACATATTTATTTTATATTTCCCTTTTTCTTTTCTTTATGGAACATTTGAACTCCTTTGCACCAGGAGTGCGTCTGTTATTAAGCATTATTAAGCCTTTTATCTGAAACACACTCTAAGTAATATAAATGTGAACCATTCTAGTTTCTAGATGTCTGTTTTAGGCCAAGTACTGTAATGGGGTAACATACAACTCATTTAAATTTCTAGTTAACTAACTCCATAATAACAGATTTTGCTTAGGTGAACTCTATTGCCCCCTTGAGTATTGGAGTATGTTTCTGCCTTTAAAAAGGTGTCTAGGTAGCCAGCTGACTTCAGATATTGCTACAGATATATTATTGTTTAGATTTCCTAAAAATAGCATGTTTTAAAATCTATGTTATTTATCCTTACTAGTTGATATACTGTGTATATATCAACATATTTTGGTGAACAAATATTATAATAGTGAGACATTAGAAACAACTGATATATTAGAACTGCTGTAATGAAAAAAAAGACAGAAAAAAGATGAATAAGAGAGAGAGAAAGGAAAGAAAGAGGAAAAGCAATACGTTTGTGGAAGTAAAAGTCTACCACATCTGTTTCCAATAAGCTCCTGTTCAGTCCCAGTTTTCAGAAAGCCAGTGTCTCACTGGCTTTCACAGAGTGAGAGTAAGAGGTCATCATTACTACTATTACTAGGGCTTGTACAGGTTAGTGGCAAACTAATAGTATTAAACTTAAGCAAGTCTTGTATGTTATAAGTACATTATTTATCCTAAAAGTATATACCATTTTGAGAAGAGGCGTGCTGTTTTAAGCAATCGCATATATCATTAATGCTTGTTGGATTCTAACACACGCAAGAATCTAATATTTTAAGCGGGGCGGAGCTAGGTGTCTCGTTTGGCCACCCTGATTTTAACCTGGGGACCCACTCGAAATGCTTTGCCTCCCCAGTCTGTTTGAGGGCCCCTACCTGGCCACAAATATCCTGGCTCCACCACTGATTATAAGAAGAGAGCCCAGCCATATCTAAAGACAAAGACACGTGGGAGTGTGCTCTTTTGACTTGGGTCAGCACCTTAGCAACTAAAGTTTCAAAATCAACAAAACCAAACCTGTCTTTATATTAGACACCACTCCCAAATACTTACAGCATAATGA
The DNA here is from genome assembly GCF_001515645.1 of Sinocyclocheilus grahami. Lineage (NCBI taxonomy): Eukaryota > Metazoa > Chordata > Actinopteri > Cypriniformes > Cyprinidae > Sinocyclocheilus > Sinocyclocheilus grahami. Next base: position 377,946 of record NW_015505869.1, read on the forward strand.
CTGATATTGTTTGTCTTCAATGTTTTTCTATACAATATAGATGGAATAACCGCAGACACTTCCAGTTTTCCAAAACTAAAATAAGGCCTACCGTCTGAAGCATGATATATTGTTGCCACTGTAGCTCTTTCCAGCCATAAGAAATGAGCTATGTGCTTCTCCGTCCCTGTGAGAGAGGTGTCTAACAGTTTTATTGTGGATTCTCATTCCTGATTAGATTGCTGCTGAACTGGATCTTGCTGAGGTCCTATGAAGAGTTTTAGAGCATGTCTCCCTCTACACTATGAAAGTAATACTGTAGTTTCTTATGGTTTTGTCCTTGTCCCTCTGTCTGTGTGTGTGTGTGTGTGTGGTCAGTGATCTCAGACAACATGGCCACAGATTGCCCACAGTCTGTTTATGCACTGCTGATGCATCTTGTAAAATGTCAAAAGCACATGCTACGATAAGATTTTTAGCTTGATCATTGTACTATAATCAGTTTAAGAAAAACCCACCTTTAAGCATATTGTAAAACATACACATATTTTGGATGATCACTTTTCCTGTTTAATAGGGCGGCTCTTGAACAGATAAACTCAATTCCTCAAGTCTGATTCTGTGAGATGTGTTAGATCACAATGTAACTTGTTCTCATGAGAACTAGAAAAAGGTCTCCACACGGTGCCCCTGAACTTTTACACTTCACAATAAATCTAGCAAAAAAAGGTATATGGGGTTCCCAAAGTTCATGGGGTTCAAGGGTTCCCAAAGTACATGCCAAAAACATTTGAAACACTTCAAATTGTATATACAGTATATATATACATATATACTGTATATATTGCTCAAACCTCATTATCAAACATGGATCACTGCTTTTTAACAAATGATTTTGACTGTACATGTTAAAGGGTAGTTGATCCATGAATGACAATTCTGTCATAATTTTACTCACTCTTATGTTGATCCAAAACGGCAAGACTATGGTTAATCTTTAAAAACACAAATTTAGATATTTTTGATGAAACTTGATGAGTGGTTTCCATGCCTAGGCTGTTTGATTCTGGTTTATTGTTGTTTTCAATGATTTTCACTGTAACTAAGTGACATTAATGCTTACTTCCCATTAAAGTGTCCCTATTATGGATTTTTGAAAATTAGCTTTCATGCAGTGTGTAACACACTTCTAAGTGAATAAAAAGTTCATGCAAAGTTTTAAATCTGAAAGTGCACCGTGTATAAAGTTATTGTCTCTCAAAAGGAAGAGTCGACTCTGAATCATTGAAACGAGTCGTTTTTAAAACGAATCCCAAGCCGTTTCATGTTGACGTCAACATGAAACATTAGCATATCCTCCTGGAATATCAGGAGAATCAGGAAAAAACTGTTTTGTGAATTTAGTATTTTGTCATGTCATTACATTGTTTAGAGCATAAGAAAAAAATTGAAAATAAAATGTATGAAAAATTATATTTTATTCATATGTTATGCCATGTCCTCTGTAGAGGACATCGGGACTTTAAAAAGTCCTGTTTAAAAAAAAATAAAATGAATAGACATGAAAAGGCAAAAACAGTGGGATTTGAATCACAAATCCATTTTCATTTTTATACCAAACTTTATATAAAGATGATTCTTAACTATGTTATGAAAGATATTTAAAAAATATATATATATTTTTCTTTATGCAAAATGTGTTTAAAATGGCCATAAACAATTGTTTCCATTATATACAATGTGTCTATAAACTGTATCTGATTTGCAAATTAATGTGTTTTTGGGGCAGCATAGAATGAACACATAAGTGCAATAATGGAAGTAATAATTAGCAAGATTTTCACAATAATATCTAATATTTAATAGGAATATTGATATATAATTTTTTTTGTATTCATTTGTTGCGTCTCGCAAAATGCGTACATGCTTTAAGTCCTGGTGTCCTCCACAGTGGACATGTCTGAAATCGATGTCCTGTTTCATAACAGAAGCTCATATTTTGATTTGAAACCCCATAACATTTTCCTGAGATGTTGATTTATGACAAACAATTTGAAAATTAGTCAGATTTAAATTATAATTACAAAATATTATCATATGTCCATAAGGGTGTTACACTTGATCAATAAATTAATGTAATTAATGTTTTTAAAGACCAAGGAGTGGGAGTGGTCATGGTGAAACACCCAATCATTTGGTATCTCTGAAAAGCCCTGAATGTGCTCTGTACAGGACATCCAGACTTAAAACTGTGATATGTAACGTCTCAGAGAAATCAAATGTCCTCTACAGATGACAGAACTCCATAGCTGGTAGTCAGGAGATATTTATGGGATGATATTAGACTCAAAATGATTAATAGATGCACGCACAATTATCCATGTACTGCATAAATTTGATGCATGTATCGTACTAACCACAAACAAATACCTTTCAATTTGAGTCTGTGAATTCGGGATTAAATGATTGTTTGTGAATAAAAATTTTCTGTTCTGCATTAATATATAATAAATTGCTCATGCAAAAAGGAATCCATGCATATGTGGATCAGGTGATACGCGTGCATTAATTGACATCTTGTCTGAGTCAATCTTGTTCGGTTCATTTCGATTTTGAGACTTCATTTTCACAGTTTACAGCATTTCACGTCCCCTCACACACAACTACCAATGAACAAGGTCCAGTGCAATTCATTAACGTGTATACGATTTGAAAAATTTGCAAATGTGCATCACAACACTGAAACAAATGCTTTTCAACCGGTGTCACATGTGCGCATTCCATTGAGTACGGTTTCATGAATGTTACATTGTGTTTTCTTTGTTTCTTTTTGGTTTGGCTATTCTCCTCTACCATAGAGATATAATACAGATGTTTTATGAACAGAACATTTTTATTCGCAAACATGTCTGTATTTGATCAAATCGCTGCACAATCATTTAATCCCGAATTCACAGACTCAAATTGAAAGGCATTTGTTTGTGGTTAGTAAGATACATGCATCACATTTATGCAGTACGTGGATAATTGTGCGTGCATCTATTAATCATTTTGAGTCTAATATCATCCCATAGATATTGCCCGCCCACTTGTTGGTCTTTTGGCGTTGGCCTGAATGAAAATGCAAATTCATTCTTTGCCACTAGGTGCCGCTTTTGGAGCAGTAAAAATAAAGGTAAATAAATGAGTCCATACTTAATGGATCAAGCAGTTTAATCTCAAAAGAGATATATTTAGGCTTTTATTTATCATCTAAACAATGATCAACACACATAAATGATCTGTTCACCATATAATGCCATCATATATCTCTACACAAGACTTGATTAAACATCTTGATTCATATGAATTCATTTGACAAAACTTTTATGACCTTTTTGGAGTCAAGTCAACTCAAGTAACCTTTATTTATATAGCACTTTATACAATACAGATTGTGTCAAAGCAGCTTTACAGTGTTAATCAGGAAAGTAGTGTATCGATAATGCAAGAGGACTGACACTCAATTTTTTCAGTTAAAGTCAGTCCATCATTGATTAACATCATTGATGTCATCATCCAGCTCAGTTCAGTTCAAATAGTAGGCTATCTGTGCCAAGCCGTTTCATGTTGACGTCAACATGAAACATTAGCATATCCTCCTGGAATATCAGGTGAATCAGGAAAAAACTGTTTTGTGAATTTAGTATTTTGTCATGTCATTACATTGTTTAGAGCATAAGAAAAAAATTGAAAATAAAATGTATGAAAAATTATATTTTATTCATATGTTATGCCATGTCCTCTGTAGAGGACATCGGGACTTTAAAAAGTCCTGTTTAAAAAAAAAATAAAATGAATAGACATGAAAAGGCAAAAACAGTGGGATTTGAATCACAAATCCATTTTCATTTTTATACCAAACTTTATATAAAGATGATTCTTAACTATGTTATGAAAGATATTTAAAAAATATATATATATTTTTCTTTATGCAAAATGTGTTTAAAATGGCCATAAACAATTGTTTCCATTATATACAATGTGTCTATAAACTGTATCTGATTTGCAAATTAATGTGTTTTTGGGGCAGCATAGAATGAACACATAAGTGCAATAATGGAAGTAATAATTAGCAAGATTTTCACAATAATATCTAATATTTAATAGGAATATTGATATATAATTTTTTTTGTATTCATTTGTTGCGTCTCGCAAAATGCGTACATGCTTTAAGTCCTGGTGTCCTCCACAGTGGACATGTCTGAAATCGATGTCCTGTTTCATAACAGAAGCTCATATTTTGATTTGAAACCCCATAACATTTTCCTGAGATGTTGATTTATGACAAACAATTTGAAAATTAGTCAGATTTAAATTATAATTACAAAATATTATCATATGTCCATAAGGGTGTTACACTTGATCAATAAATTAATGTAATTAATGTTTTTAAAGACCAAGGAGTGGGAGTGGTCATGGTGAAACACCCAATCATTTGGTATCTCTGAAAAGCCCTGAATGTGCTCTGTACAGGACATCCAGACTTAAAACTGTGATATGTAACGTCTCAGAGAAATCAAATGTCCTCTACAGATGACAGAACTCCATAGCTCGTAGTCAGGAGATATTTATGGGATGATATTAGACTCAAAATGATTAATAGATGCACGCACAATTATCCATGTACTGCATAAATTTGATGCATGTATCGTACTAACCACAAACAAATACCTTTCAATTTGAGTCTGTGAATTCGGGATTAAATGATTGTTTGTGAATAAAAATTTTCTGTTCTGCATTAATATATAATAAATTGCTCATGCAAAAAGGAATCCATGCATATGTGGATCAGGTGATACGCGTGCATTAATTGACATCTTGTCTGAGTCAATCTTGTTCGGTTCATTTCGATTTTGAGACTTCATTTTCACAGTTTACAGCATTTCACGTCCCCTCACACACAACTACCAATGAACAAGGTCCAGTGCAATTCATTAACGTGTATACGATTTGAAAAATTTGCAAATGTGCATCACAACACTGAAACAAATGCTTTTCAACCGGTGTCACATGTGCGCATTCCATTGAGTACGGTTTCATGAATGTTACATTGTGTTTTCTTTGTTTCTTTTTGGTTTGGCTATTCTCCTCTACCATAGAGATATAATACAGATGTTTTATGAACAGAACATTTTTATTCGCAAACATGTCTGTATTTGATCAAATCGCTGCACAATCATTTAATCCCGAATTCACAGACTCAAATTGAAAGGCATTTGTTTGTGGTTAGTAAGATACATGCATCACATTTATGCAGTACGTGGATAATTGTGCGTGCATCTATTAATCATTTTGAGTCTAATATCATCCCATAGATATTGCCCGCCCACTTGTTGGTCTTTTGGCGTTGGCCTGAATGAAAATGCAAATTCATTCTTTGCCACTAGGTGCCGCTTTTGGAGCAGTAAAAATAAAGGTAAATAAATGAGTCCATACTTAATGGATCAAGCAGTTTAATCTCAAAAGAGATATATTTAGGCTTTTATTTATCATCTAAACAATGATCAACACACATAAATGATCTGTTCACCATATAATGCCATCATATATCTCTACACAAGACTTGATTAAACATCTTGATTCATATGAATTCATTTGACAAAACTTTTATGACCTTTTTGGAGTCAAGTCAACTCAAGTAACCTTTATTTATATAGCACTTTATACAATACAGATTGTGTCAAAGCAGCTTTACAGTGTTAATCAGGAAAGTAGTGTATCGATAATGCAAGAGGACTGACACTCAATTTTTTCAGTTAAAGTCAGTCCATCATTGATTAACATCATTGATGTCATCATCCAGCTCAGTTCAGTTCAAATAGCAGGCTATCTGTGCAATCAAGTCGACAATATTGCCAGAAATTAAGTGTCCTTAATTAAGTAATGCTTCCTGCATTAAAGTTTTGACCCTAAAATTTTGACCACACAATCTGGACACTGATGCCCATCTGTGGAATTTTTATAGGTGTATAAAGTATATACAAAGAATAAAATAGTTTTATAAACTCAATAAATTAGCTCAAACAATGAAACTAGTTGTTCTGTTGTCCACGATGGAAAGTCTTGAGTGCTACTCCGGACTACAAGAATAGACAATAGATGCTGGTAATAATTAATAAATAATAAAGAAAGTTTAAATTGCCCCTATTATGGGTAATGAAAGGTTCACATTTTGGTTTTGGGAGTCCCCAACAACAGGTTGACATGCACGCAAGGTCAAAAAACACTTTCATTGTCTTATAATATGCATTTATTTTTTACCTTACTTGCTCAACGACTCCCAAACGATTCGCTCAACGAGTCATTTTTCCAAACCTCTCCTCTGTGTGACGCTAATCTGCGGTGATTGGTCCGATTGGTCTCGTTTTCATTTCATCTCGCCTGTAATGCCAGCACTGTGCGCTGATGTGAGCACAGTGCTGCTTTGTGTACAGCCATTACCGGGGAGACCGCTATTTACCTTTTTGGATCTTGCAAGTTGCAGTTTACTGGACTTTCAATGAAGGGAGAATTTTTTTTTTTTTAAATACTGCAGTGAAACCATGCGTCAGTGTAACTTTTGATGCTTGACTTCACCTATCAGTGCCCCGAAAGAAAACAGGAGTACAACAGGAAACTAGGAGTCACAAGACAAAGGTATTTTAATCCCTGTTTGTGCTCTTTCTGCTCTCTCACAGAGCTGCTAGAACAGACCATAACAAAATGAGAACTCACAATCTCAAAGTCACATTCAGCCCTTTAATATGAGGAATATGTCATTCATCTTTTGAAATAAAAGAGTTCATTGTAAATTAGTTTAATTTCATCTGAATGAAAACGATCAGAACTCAAAATGCCCCACCAGTCCGAAAACAGCATTTTTTAAATTAAGCTGCAAAAAATGACTTGTTTCAAACTTCCACAAGCATCACTTCCTGATGCAGACAATGTAGATGAGGGGAACAGATGTGTATTTACCATAATTTATTAATTAATATTGAAATTAATAATATTTTTGTTGCAGCTTTAAGCTGCTGCAAGTTCAAATTAAAAACTGACTCCAGTCAACAGCTGAAACCAAATTAAGAAAGTGCCATGCATTAAAGTTATGTTGTAAAGCTGGATCCTGTGTGTTGTTTTCAGGTGTTGTTCTCAGCCTAGGAATGTTAGCTAAGAGCAAAAACAGACACCGTCTGTGTAAAAATGGATATAAATTCTGCCAAAGTGCTAATTCATGAAGATAGAGGAGATCCTGTCAGACTTTCCACTGACAACCATAACAAATTAACTCCAATTCAGCAGCTGTACCTGTGCTCAGGGCTTTCCTGTGTCTGCTAGAACACTTTACACTCGAGGAGCAATTCTGAGTTATACTTGCAGAAAACCTCCATGCCATATGGAAGTGCTACAGGTAGCAAAACGTCTCAGAAACTCAAGACTGTGTGACCTTAAATGGAATGTCTGATTTTCTGCATGTCAATAAATTACACTAAATAAGAAAGACAACTCAATTAACCTTTCTGTCGTTCACTCCGATGTTGTGTCGAGTGTACGACACTAGGGGTCACTCTTGGGAGCCCAAACACCTCTGACAACTTTGAGAAAAGGCCAATGAAATTGGGTGTGCAGAATTTGCATACAGTAGGTGGACAACCAAAATGACTATTACCGCCGCAGGGCCACGGTGTTAACTGCAAGTCAGTCGCGTAAATTCGTAAATAATAATAATAATAACAAAAAGGTACAGAGTTTGGGCATGCAGGAGATTGGGGGAATCTGTAAAATGTAAAAAATAAAAAATGAATTATTAAACAACACAATACAACTTAAGAAGTTTGTCATTTAATTAGAAAACAACCCCTGATTCACAACATTCGTTTCCAAACGAGCCCTAGCCGGCCCTTGGCCAGTATTCTCGCCCCGAGTCCGTGTCTTTTCTCTCTCTCGCTTCCTAATTAAACAGCTGCTGTTGCAGCCATTAAAATAGTTCAGTTTTGTTTTTAATTGCAAAGTTATATTTATTATTGTTTCATTATTAATTCATTTAGAATTTTTTATTTTTTTTTCTAAGTGACGACCAAGCCGATAGCGGCAGACAGTTGATCACGTTTGATAAATTTAGCCTTCGCAAATAATCACGACTTGCTTAAAATAAAGATATAAAACACTTAAAGCATAATACAATGTTAGTTTAAACATTTAACCTAGATAAAAGTGCTCTGTTAGGCGTATATCTAAGCGTTTGTGCCAGGGCCGGCCCAAGCCTTTATGGGGCCCTAAGCAGAATTTTATTTGGGGGCCCCTCAGTGCCGCCCATATGACTGATTGCATGATTATTTGCACACTATAAATCTGACACACCCAATATCTAACACACCCACAATTAAATTTTTTGTAGCTGTGTTGCTTACATTTTTTTACCCTTCTATGATTTTTAATTGTAACAGTAGCAAACTCACAGGAGTGGTCGGGTGTTAATTTGCACTTTAACATTCAAAGTCTTACAGTACTAAGTGGCATACGTAATGTGGTGTACTGAAAAGTAGCTAAATAAACCAGCAGACAATGCATTTACAGAACAGAATGTTATTTTGACAACTTAAATTATTAAACACAGCAGCAAGTCATCTGTAAAAAACAACAACTCTTAATCTATAACTAGCTAATTGAGGCATACAAATATTGGAATATAATAGCAAAGACCCCAAAGGTAGGCTAAGGTAAATAATGTTGAACTGTTATCAGTACCAAGTTTATGAAACATAAACACATAAAAAACACTGCCCTTCACCCACTGTTCATCTATAGGGCACATTTTTTTAAACACTTCAAATATTCTGAAGCCTATGCAGTAAAATTCTGCAGATTTATTCTAAGATTCACTTTTCATTAATGATGAAACTCCTGGTGGGAAAACAAAGACTTTTAAGATGAAAATTAAATGACCATTATAACCAAGAGATGGTAGCAGAGGATCACTCATCAGTGCATTTGCACTCCCTAGTTTTTGTCACAACTTGCTTTTGGATTTATTATAAAATGACTATTATACCAAATATTATTATTTTCTATATATTTTGTGTACTTTTACATTTATTGTACTACAGTATGAATAAGTTAATTATTAATGGTTTGATAAAATACTTAATGCATTATTATTTAATTATCTTTAACTGTAGAAGCTGCTAAATATATTCAGCCAACGCTGACTTGTTATTGCTTTAAGTTTGTTACTCTGAATTTGCTCTGCATCACTTCATGCACAGCTCTTTTTTGACATCAGCTTGTCAGATGTTTCGCTCGTTATCACTGTCAATCATAGAAATGACTCGCGGAACAATTTAGCAGATTCACTCGCGTAATTTTTTTAACTCGCACTTGTCATTCCTGAAACAGTATTCGTGGACAAACAAAACCTTCTTTAAATTTTAAATGGATTGTATTAGAAACCTTTTTTCTTGTTATAATGGGAAGATCTGCGAGTACGTAGAACTCAGTAAACCTGTGAAAAGAATTAGTTAAGAGCGAATTCTGACTAACCAGTAAACACCTCTGATCTGATTCTGAACTGATTTGTGCATGATGCGTCACTGTGGAAATAATAAGGTGATATGTATAGATTATTTAATTTAATATTGTCCATTGACACAATATATCACAAAAAAAATCAAGCTGTACTCTTGGGGGCACCCTGGTAGACACGGGGGCCCTAAGCAGCCGCTTAGTTCGCTTATGACTTGGGTCAGCTCTGGTTTGTGCAGAGAATGGAAGCTGAAGCATGCTTAATGCATGGAGGCGCCAGCGCGATCACTTCATTTTGTTCTTCACAACAGTGGATACAACTTGAAGTAGCCTACGCCATCGTATTTGCTCATACAGATAAGACTAATACTTAATTCGGAACTGTACATGGCATACCCTTATATTTATGTGCACTCACAATATCAACAAAACGTTGTGCTTTTGTAAAATAGAGAAAACAAACAGGATGCAAATACAGGATTTTGCCGTCTCTGTGTGAACAGGGACCCTTCGAACTCGGGCTGAAATGCAAAGCTCTAAAATCAGGTGCAATTTAGCTTTGCCGTTTCCGAAACTGATGTTTTTTTATTCACAATAAGCTACAGAATACATGTAAGACTGAACCCATGAAGGGCTAATAATGACAGCAAGATGTTAATAATGTATGATCGCTCTTTGGTTCATATTTAAGAAACGACTTAAAAAAGTTGTAGTTATTATTACAGCAAAAATTTATTTTTGTTCCATTAATGATTTTTATGTGAGGTTGAAAAATAAACTGTGCTGTTATCATCGGTGCTATAAGTCAGTTTTGCTGTAGGCTATTCATCAAAAGCAGCATTAAAAGCGTGCTCACTGGTCAGTGAGCTCACTGGAACTAGTCCAGTTCATTATGAATATATATATATATATATATATATATATATATATATATATATATATATATATATATATACACACATATACTGTATATTAGGCCTATATAAGTTCAGCATTTGAACACTATAATAAACACACAAGAATTATCTGCATGATGCCACTGTTATTTTTGTTATTGCCAAGTCTGTCTTGCCTGCACAAACATGGAATGGAAAAGGGAAGTTGGTTTATCAAGTTAATCCACAGTCCAGTGGTAGAAGGTTAGTCAGTGATTTCCGCGACACAGGTTCAAATCCCGGATTGCAATGTTTTTTTTTATACTAAATATAATTTATAAAGTGATTAATACAGATGTGTGCATTTCGTAGTTCGCTGGTTTATGTTACTTCATTTTTTTTTCTTTTAGATAGAGCATGTCCATAAAGCAACCAGTAGTGTGACTGAATTCAGTACCCATTTGGGGGTAGTTCTGTATAGCTTCATCGTGGGGTTTGAAATAAAGTTACGAATCGCTGGCTCTTTCATATAAGTGTCTGATGAGCATTTCAAACTTGCAGAGCAGGTTTAGGCAAAGTGTCTGTTTTAGGAAAAATGGCTCATTTGGTTTGGCTTTTGCAACTTTGCAATGGCATACAGAGTATTATATACAATATAGTATGCAGCGTTGCTTGTTTTATTTTTTTCCCTCAGGAGAGATGCGGCGCCGCTGCGAGAGAAAGAAATGTCTCCAGGTTACGTATGTAACTATGGTTCCCCTGAAGGGAACAAGACGCTGCGTCAGAAAACGCTATGGGAACGCCTTCAGCGTGACCACGCTCTGAATCACATGTGTAATCAGTCCAATGGAAGGGCGAGACATAATAGGCCAACAGTGCCCCAACATTTCAAACCCCGTCCAGACTCTAGACAGCCCCTAGCCATCGATCTCCTCAGCATCTGCCTAACTACTCTCCATTCAGGTTTATTTTCCCCTAACAAAACTAGAACCTTGGATGCCATGTTCAATTTGGCTTTCTTCGACTTCCTCAGAGTCTCCGAACTCACCACCAACTCAAACTTCATCCCAGCCATACATCCTACATTCTCTGACTTTCAAATTATAAACCACGACATCATACGTTTCAACATCAAACAAAGCATAACTGACCAACTGAAACGCGGCCATTCAATCTTCATCTTCAATTTGCCAACCCCCATCCAGCCATATCAGTCCATAGCCCTTTTTCTTCATCAGAGGAAATCCCAAATTACCTCTTCTCTTGACCCTCTTTTTATCGACGATAAAAACCTTCCTGCCTCCAGACATTGGTTATCAGTCCATAGCCCTTTTTCTTCATCAGAGAAAATCCCAAATTACCGCTTCTCTTGACCCTCTTTTTATCTACGATAAAAACCTTCCTGCCTCCAGACATTGGTTCCAAAATAACCTCAAAGCCATCCTCAGCAGATCCGGCATCCCAACTAAACATTTCTCTTCCCATTCGTTCCGCATTGGGGCAGCCACCACAGCAGCACAGAGGGGACTTTCCGAACACCAAATCAAAATGCTGGGCGGATGGACGTCTCATACCTTCGAAACATACATTCTATCTGATCTTCACCACATTAGACAAGCTCACCAAACACTAGCATCTTTCTGAATCTGGACTGCTTCCCCCCCTATTATTTCACACATTCATGCTTACTTAGCCTCACAGGGCTCCTATTCATCTGGATGCAGCGAGAGCTCCCCCTTTTCGAATCGGCCTGAGCTACCACTCCTGGAGTGGGCTCTCCCATTCGAATCGCCGTGCGGGCTCCCCATCCAGATGCCGTCCAGGCTCTCCCATTCGAATCGCAGTGTGGGCTCTCCCGTTTGATTGCGATTGAGATCTCCTTTGATACCTATAGGGAGCTCTCTCCTTCAAATGCGAGGGAGCTCTCCCGGTCGAATCGCAGTGTGAGCTTTCTGTTCGGGCGCAGTGGGGGCTCCCCTTTTCAGAATCGCCGTGTGATCCTCCATGTTATTAACTATGGGGGCTCTCCCGTTTGGATTGCAGCGGGAGCCCTCCTATCCGAACAAGCGGACTGGAGGTTACCAAGGTTCATATGTCCCTCGGGTGCAGCGGGCCCGCATGTTCTTACATGATCCAAACCCTCGCATCAGGAGGAGGGTAGCTCTGCGTTTATATATACACCGCGGGGGGGGGGTTTGCTTTGGACGTCCGTGGCCCATTTCCCTTCAGGGCAGAGGGCACCCTGCCCCATCCATGACATCTAGGGGCCCCTTGGTATTTTTACTTCATAGGGCTCCATGGCACAGATGTGCAGCGGGGTGTACTCCAGCTATACTCTCAAACCTCCAGTCCTGAGATACTCCCGCAGGAGTAATTCCAGGAAAGTCACTGCCGCAGCAGTAAGATGCCCCTTAATTAAAGTTCCAAAGCGCGGCTCTCTCACCACCATCATTAGTATAGCTTAAATTTCACTCCTTTTGGGGGGTATCACCATTATTCTTCAAGTATTTGGGTATCCCGTATACTTAAACCCTCAGCCATGCTGATCTCGCTCAACTCCACTTGCTGTCCCAAATTTCTTTCTGCACTTTTCGGGGGTATATCAGAGCTCGAGTTGAAGCTGCTTCATCGAGCCCCTCATCAGCAAGCCAAATAAGTTTACACACAATTTCCTTAAGGTTATATGGGCAAACGAACTTGTTAAATGAAGTTCCTTAACGTAAGTTAGGGAGGAGTGAGCCCATCTAATCTTTCAATCAACAGCCAGAGTATATAAGCAGCTGCTTACCTCTCTCCAGTCTCAGCTGTTCCAGCATCCCTCCACCTCCCCAAAACTCCACCTTTCATCTTAGGTACCTTGCCCTTCGTAATCATCCTATATCAAGTCCCTGGGGGTATATCAGAGCTCGAGTTGAAGCTGCTTCATCGAGCCCCTCATCAGTGGACAGCAAGCCAAATAAGTTTACACACAATTTCCTTAAGATTATAGGGGCAAACAAACTCGTTAACAGCTATCCCCTTCCAAGAAGGGGACCCCGACCTGTTTCTGTTGTGCCCAGTGTGAGCCCTATGCACGTACCTAGATCGCACTCAGAGTTTCAGACGTTCTGAACAGCTCTTTATTTGCTTTGGAGGACAGCAGAAGGGAAATGCTGTCTCCAGACAAAGGATCTCCCACTCGATTGTGGATGCGATCCTAACCTTTTGCATTATTGCCTAATCTTTTGCATTATTGACACACTATTTTCCTATTTAATACTGTAAAGCTGCTTTGACACAATCTGTATTGTTAAAAGCGCTATATAAATAAAGGTGACTTGACTTGACTAATGGCCTATCAGGCCAAAGGCCTACCTTGCCCACTGGGAGTGAGGGCTCACTCTACCAGGGGCATGGCTGCATCAGCAGCCCTGGCGAATGGGGCCTCTCTAGCAGATATCTGTAGAGCTGCAGGTTGGGCAACACCTAATACATTTGCTAGCTTTTATAATCTACGAATGGAACCAGTTTATTCCAGAGTTCTGAACATCAGTTCTTTGACTCAGGAGACTGGCAGGGTTTAGAGCTTGCTACCAGCACTACTCCCCCCAGGGCAATTATGCGCTTATTCAGTCCAGCTCAGGTTTTCTTTCATGAACTCTGGACTACCCTTCCATCACATAAGCACTTTTTCTTAGCAAAGTTTGACGGAGTAACTTGCTATTAGAACTCATTATGAGGTAGTTTCCCTCGAGTGAACTCTTGTATTGGGTTAGTGCTACACATGTAGTGGCTCCTCTTCAGGCCCCATGTGTGTATTCTCCACTGTATTGCCCCTGAGGCTCAGTGTTCCCCTAGACAGACATTCTGTCGAAATGTTCTGGGTTTTGGTAGATCTCCCCTTATGCGGAGCCCACCCCAGTACCTTCCCTATGTGGTACTTCCTCTGTAAGTCCATAGGTGGATCTTCACATGTTACCTCCCCATCGGGTAGGATGTGATCTCCGTAGTGCCTTTTTCCCTAGGGGGAATAGTCACTGTCCTAACGTTACTACCAAGACTTTTCAGCTGTTATATTATGGTGAGTATTACTAAGGGAAAAGGCTCCGGCTGAGGGGACCTCTGGTTCTCCCGGATGTTGGAGAGTGAGGTCTTAAGTCTTGGGCATTGGAAGGTTACGAGGAGGAGAGGTGCATTTGGTTGTGACACATTGGCTTGTCAACATCTGTGCCCCCGTGGACTTGTGATGCAGTTCGGCAGTTGTGGTGTTTAGTATAGGGACCCCTAGTGTCATAGACTTGACACAACGTCGGAGTGAACGAAGGGAATGTCTCGGTTACGTATGGTAACCCTCGTTCCCTGATGGAGGGAACAGATACGTTGTGTCCTTCATGCCACAACTCCGAATTGCCTCTGAGTGGGTTGAGTCGCTTCTTGAATCCTCAGAACAGAACGAGTGAGCAGATGCCACGCTGGCCTATTTATACCCGGATGTCCAGAGCATGACCAGCTATGCAAATTCTGCACACCCAATTTCATTGGCCTTTTCTCAAGATGTCAGAGGTGTTTGGGCTCCCAAGAGTGAGCCCTAGTGTCATACACTCAAGGGTTACCATACGTGATCTGAAGAAAATGTAAGTGGTATTTGCCCATTCTAGGGTGCTGTGTTTTAAGTGTTATATTTCTTTTTAATAGCAAAATAAACAATGAATAAAAATGCAGTGAGAAAACAGCAGTCAAGAAAGCATCTGATCATAGTGATGGGGACATATTTGCATCAGCTCTGCAATTGAACACTCCAATCATGTCACAACATGTAGTATTGATTTAAATAGCAGTTTGTACAATAGATCGCTTTAAATCAAGAAACTTTTCAATGTTTAAGCTTTACAGTACTCAACATGAAAGTGTGAGTGCTAGAATTACAACTTCAAATATTACTACAAAAAAGCTCCCCAATGTTTTTACTTGTGTCTCCATGGACTGAACAGAAGAAATAAACCAATGATCTCTACATTGGAGAAGGTGGAGCCCCAGAGCATAGCTCTGTTATGTTATTGCCACAAACCAAATGGTAGTTTAAAGGTAGAGCAACCTTTTTTTTGGAAAACTTTAGCAAGCTGTTTTAAACCCCCAAAACAAGCTACATGTTTGCTTGCTTTTGTTCTAAATGATGCCACAGCAGTTTGTCCTTTAATTTCGCTTGAAGTATCCACCTTATTATTTATTTTTTTTTATTAAAAGGGTGGTTGACTGTTTTTTTTCTAGGCTTGATTGTGTTTATGGGGTGCAGTCTAACATGTGTTAATCCTTTGTTTTTAAAAAGAAAACACATTATTTTTCACATAATTTACTTTTATTCTACACCGCCCTGTCCCTACTCATATTAACACGCTGATGATTTCCTGGTTTTATGAAGCCCCTCCCTCAGAAATACACGATGGGCTCAGATTGGTTAGCTGGCCCAGTGTGTTGTGATTCGCTAAACCACCAGTGCATGTCTCACGCCTCTCACCTCAGTGCATGTGCTCCGGTTGGATTGTAAACAATGGCATCGTCTATATTGCTTATCAATTTGAGCCCGATTGTGACGCAGAGGATATTAGTGAAGAGGATCATGCAGAACCTGTGCAAGCACACGGCTCTTAATGGTATGTTTTTTGTTTGTTGTTGTCTCATACTTTTAGATACTGTTATTTGTAAATGCTACTGCTTCTGTTAGCTTTTAATATATCGTTTTATCCTGATTAAAGCTTTAATACAGTAAGCCAACCACATGCGAATATGCACTGAGACATGTGCACATTGCTTGACTGTGCTTCCACTCGCTGTTATTTCACTATTTTACTTTAGATATGTTTTTATTTATGCCGTTTGAAATGCAGTACGTATTAGATGCACGGAAATAACTTACTGACAGATTTTCATGTGCACTTTGTGTTTGTTAGTCCTGAAGCTTGCGGCTGCGGTTAAACGCACTTGCATCTCCAAATATTGTTATGATACGAAATTGATGTAAACACAGTCAGTTATGCTTTCAGAACAGAACAAAACATCTGATATGTCAAAACAGATCTGTGCATTAGTGTGAATGCAGCCTATTAAAGATGCCACTGTCTATGATCTCATCAGTAATAATCAAATGGCAATAATGCTGAGGAAAAAAGAAAAAGCCCATAACTGATTGTCTGTAAACTTTCGAATACTTAAAGCACTCTCAGATACTGAAAGTGATTTTTGATTATCACTTGTAATTATCTTTTCCCCTCTTTATTACTTTATATTTGCTTGTATGTTTTGAAGATAGATTTACTTTGTTTAATTCTTAACAATAATTAATTAATTCATTATATATTAATTAACGTAATTATTTTAAAAAGTTGCCTGCTTATATAATTTAATAAAAATGCACAAAATAAATTTGATATAATCATGATGCATCGTGATATCGAATTGAATTGAATAGAATTGTTGACATGATAATCGTAATCGAATTGAATCGTGAAACCAGTGCCAATTCACACCCCTAATTTAGGTAGTACGGGGGGCACATTCCCTTCAAAAACAAACATAATCCACTGCGTCTTCAGTGGCTCAGATGTCGGGAGTAAATGACGACTGCTATGTTCATTATTACATCCAACAACAAAGCACCTCAATCGCTTAGGAGTCATTCTTGTCTACATCTGCTCCGGTGGTGAAACAATGGCGGACTGATGACAGCTCACTCAGGGGGGGGTCTAAGGTAAAACGCCAGTGTCACTCAACAATTGTGGGAGGGGCCTGGGTATGTGTGATGTCACACTGCCAAGAATCTGAGATCGGCTTGATTTGAAAAGGGGACATTATTTATATGGATTTAAAAAAAAAAACACTGGGTGGATTTTTTATCATTATAGGGTGGTTGTGCACACACACTGCCAATACACATTTATGTTCAAACAACTTGTAAAAGTGAATTTTGCATCCGATGACCCCTTTAAAAATAAAGGTTCTTTATTGGCATCAGAGGTTCTATAAAGAACCTTACACATCCATGGAACCTTTCAAATGCAGAAAAGGTTTGTTATAGTCGAAAAAGGTTCTTTAGGTTTCTAAAATGTTCTTCAAAAACGCCAGTGTCAATCAACAATTGTGGGAGGGGCCTGGGTATGTGTGATGTCACACTGCCAAGAATCTGAGATCGGCTTGATTTGAAAAGGGGACATTATTTATATGGATTTAAAAAAAAAACACTGGGTGGATTTTTTATCATTATAGGGTGGTTGTGCACACACACTGCCAATACACATTTATGTTCAAACAACTTGTAAAAGTGAATTTTGCATCCGATGACCCCTTTAAAAATAAAGGTTCTTTATTGGCATCAGAGGTTCTATAAAGAACCTTACACATCCATGGAACCTTTCAAATGCAGAAAAGGTTTGTTATAGTCGAAAAAGGTTCTTTAGGTTTCTAAAATGTTCTTCAAAATGGTTCTTTTAGGACCTGTTCACTGAAAGGTGAATGGCATCACTGCAAAAACACAGTTTTGGAAGCTTTATTGTTTGAGAGTGTACAGCACACACACAGCTTTAACAGACACATATTTTATTGGAGTTTCTCCTGTATTTGCCTGCTGTGTCAGTCTGAGACCGCAAAGAAGTGTTCAAACGCACCTCCTCCTGTCCTCAACGCACTGTCAGAGCGTAATTAAACACAAATGTGTGCTTGATAAGAATATTCAAAAGAAAAACTCATCATATAATCTTGCATGATATTTTATATTTCTCTGCTATCAGCAGTGGATGGCTTGATATTTCAATAGAAGGGTCGCATATTTTTGTAAACTCTTAGAAAAACAGGGCCAGCTGTTGACTACAGCCAGCTGTCTATATGCACTGCAGACAGCAAAGCAGCTCTCTAGGTGTTGGAATAGAGAAAGTTTCTAAAATATATTATTGTTGGGAGTCTTGAATGAAATTCATTGGCAGATGCAGTGTCTGCTTCATTACACTACTGAGGATTAGTTTCTGGCGGACTAGGATGGCTATGAAGAATCTCTCTCACCTTGCCTTCAAGGCGCGCGGTACCCCCTTGGCAGACGCGGGTATTACGTGGCGGGAGGGTAAAAACAGGGGGCTCTTTGCTGGGGGAACCTCGTCCCAGAGTCAGAGTCGTCTTGGAGACATGAGATCCCGTAACAAACTGAACGTCACCCATCATTCTGCAAACACAAGAACATCAGAAGAGTTTTAAATTCCATGTCAAATTCATATAAGTAGTAGAAAAAAAATTAAAGAAAACTAAACAATGCAATGCAATGCACAACAATGCAATGCATTCTCAATGAAAAGACAATGAATGCATTAAAATGAATGAACTGACTGTAGTTTATATAGTCACGTTTTTTTTTTCTTTTTCTTTTTTAAGCATGGATTATGATCCTTCCATTGAGTTTCAGGATTGTTATGAATTTCATATGACCTATACTAAATTCTTCATGTTCACACAGAGAATTTAGGACCATATATGTTCATGCTTTTGACCGGCCCTCTTACTGTATAGGGGTCATAAGGATGTATTTATTTATTTATTTATTGCATGTATTTGTTGTCACATAACCAGTGTCTCTTTCTCTCTTTATATGCTTTCTCCTTGCAGCTTAATGTGAAGACAATTATAAGTGATTCACTGATAGGTTGAATTAATGGTAGATGGAGAAGTGTTTGGAGAAACCCATTTGAAAACAGTCATTATTTTTGCAATTCCATTTGGTAATGCTAGTGGCACAGAGATGTCACATTTACACTAACACTAACAACAAGTACGTGTTATAACATAGTTAGAAATATTTATTATTCAACCCTTATGAAAAAATAATATTACCTAGCACAATCAAGTATTCAAGTTTAAACCTGAACTTCACTTCATTATCCAAGGAAACCCTCTAGCTGACCACAGACCAAGTGATACTTTAAATGGTGTTCATAAATCTGCATCTTCCCTTAAAAGGTCAAAAACTCCTTCACGACCGTGAATTTAAGCTGATTTATGAGCATGCAGCAAAAAGATCTTTGCTGAAACATGTCACATTTGACCTCTGAGTCAAAGTGTAACCATATGGTAGGCCTATCCTAAATCCAGTGGACAGGCAATACCGTGACAAATGTACTTGCATATTTTACACATACAAGAACAAGCACACTCAAATACATGTCAAACAGTCACAGCCATTTCCTCTTTAAGAGGTCTGCAGATTGTACCACATGGGGCGACCACATCCCAGGCTGAACACATTAGCCTGTCGCAGTGAGCGGTCAGCACAGGCTGTGCACTCCAGCCTTACATAGAGGATTTTTACACTTGGTTCAATTGGGTAATCAACGGAATCAGTCGACTACCACCATGAGTGACTAGCATCTGAGTTCTGAAGAGTACTTTTATACCAACTGTAGCGAATCAGCTCATGGGGAAATATGAATAATTAACCATAACTAGTTATAATTAACTATTCATACTTTAGATCCACTGTAGATATTTAGCTGACCACTCAGGGTCAACTGTCTTGTCAATTCTAAGACGTTAATTTCCTGGTTAAGGGAAATAACTTTCTTACTGTACAATTCTATAAGCTTGTAACGTAAATCTGCATGATTATTGACTCCGGTTATGAGTAAACAGTCACTGTGCATTAATTATTAATTCTTCTGGATCTGCCGAAAGGAGAAACTTTAATTAAAGGGTTCAAATGTGACAGAGTGCAGCATGCATGCAAGACATGCAACCTCACAGGATAGGTAAATAAAGCTGGATGTTTGATGGGTTTTCCTTTCTCTCTCTCCCGCTCTCTGTCCAGATTTTTCACCATTGTGCTTATTGGCAGACTCCAGACATGCTTTCACACGGTTGTTTTTGAGTAATGGCTTCTTTTGCACAACACTCACGTACAGGCCAGTGTTATGCTGAACTCTTGATATGGTCGACTGGTCCATCTTCAGCCTGTTCTCAACTACTACTTGAGCTCATACAAAGTGATCTGTGGTAGTTATATTAATTAACCAACCAATTGCAAGGCAGCTGTGTAGATCTAGGGGCAAAAACACGCAATGGGACTGAATATTTTGCATTTATATTTATATATTTTGCAAGAGTGCATACTTATTTGGACTTGTAAACACATCCAAGACTCCTTATGGCATAGACACTGTCCAACATCCCCTAATTCCAGCCCAGCAAACATCAGCAAAAAACCTGCATTAAGTACTCTATTACAAATTTAAATGAGTGAGCTATTTTTTTTCTATTTCTTTACTAAATAACCAAAAGGAACCTGAGTTAAAGTCTTATATTACAGTATTACTCTGTCTAATCTCTCATACCTCATGAGTTCCATTCAAAAGCTTGTTGCAGTCAGTCATGATTTAGACAAAAATGAAGGATCTTCGACATCAAACATGTTGAAATGTACACAAGTCCCAATGAGATTTGAGACCTACACAGAATGAACTGTTGGTAAATGACAGTAAAAAACATTTTGGGTTAATGATGGAGATTTAAAGGGTGCAGAACGTGTAGAACATGGTGTACCACAGTTCCACCAATCCTGAAGAAATTGCTAAGCCTTCCACAGAGTTCTGTGGGCACAGAGTCTTTGTGAGGCTGGTCTCACAGTCTCCACTGTCATATGCAGCTCTATAACACAAGAATGATTCAAAATACAGCAGAAATCAGGGTGCACGAAAGAACAGTGGGTTCAATTTAAGACATGACTTTAATGTTATCAAGACATTATTTTATTACCAAGTGAACATTCAGTTGTTGTTAAGATTAACTATGAGTTCTGGCTGTATTAGTTGAGGGTGTCCAATCCTGCTCCTGGAGGGCTGATGTCCATTAGAGTTTAGTTCCAGCCCACCCAACACATTTGCCTGGAGGTTTCTAGTAATCCTAAAACTTTGATTAACTGATTCAGGTGTGTTTAATTTGAATTGGAGGTAAACTCAGGACGGTGGCCCTCCAGGAGCAGGATTGGACACTCCTCTGTTAGGTAGTCACTTTTAAACTGATATAAATTGACACAACCAGTTTTCTCAGTTGATGTGATGAGTAATGTGATGTGTAATTCCCAGGAGCATCGTCAAACACCCATAGAGTAATACAGGGATGCTGGAGTCTATCCCAGCAGTGATGGAAATGCCTAATTTTGAAAAAAATTCCGTAATTCGTAAAAAAAGTTTTACGCTCAATTGAGGTGGTTTTTGACTTGTGCGCAAAAGGGTTATTGCAAATAATGGGAGATGGAAATGCATTTTGTGAATAAATTCCTCCAAGCGCATCAAAAAAGTCATGTGACTATGCGCTATGGGATGGGAAAACCTGACTAACCAGCAGACCGATCTCACTCCACAGCATCTGAAATGTTGTTATGGTCATTTGGGAAAATGCCCGAGCAAAATCTGTCATCAAAGTATTTCTGTATAATTGCCTCCCTGAATGTCTTACAGCATCCACCTCAGAAAGCAATGACCACATTCATTGTGTTTCGTCTGCTCGCTCTGAGGCACAAGTAATTTATTATAGATGAAAATGATTCTATTCAGTAGCTTCTCCTACTTTGCCAGATTACCAGGAAGTGACCATTTTGTTCTCTTTGACTCGTTGAATGGAAACAATGCTTGTTAGCAAATGTTTTATGCGA
The DNA here is from genome assembly GCF_001515645.1 of Sinocyclocheilus grahami. Taxonomy (NCBI): domain Eukaryota; kingdom Metazoa; phylum Chordata; class Actinopteri; order Cypriniformes; family Cyprinidae; genus Sinocyclocheilus; species Sinocyclocheilus grahami. The sequence continues at coordinate 400,002 of NW_015505869.1, forward strand.
TATTGCGCATAAGTCAAATTCACAACTTTGGATGGAAACCTGGCTACAGTCCTGCAGAGTTTCGCTCTAACCCAGCCAAAAGTAGCTGTAGAAAGCAAAGGAGCAAAACTCTCCAGGACTGACATTGGCCACCCCATCATCAAACAGAATATTAAAAATCGCTGTCTCCCAAACAAAAACGAAGCATTCTCATTGTTAGTCCCTGTGTTTGGACAGACAGAAAACAACTGCCCTAACAAGACTCAAGGGTGGAATCCTATGCTCTCCATTGACTTTGTTTTGCTGGAAGCTGCCTCCTTGTCATTTCTGACTTATAACAAAAAAACAGAACAATACCTTAAACCTGCTGTGTGACAAGGTGTACAGCAAACAAGCTAAAACCCAGAACTATGTTTTTATAGGCTGTCGACTCCAAAAAACGAGTGTTGAAGGACACAAATATTTGTAGGTTTCAGGGTATTTCACGTTGGGCCATTCAGTTGGATCATTTCTCAAACAAAAGGAAGGTAAGGAAGGGGTACTGACATAGACCAATCAAATTTAGTTTCTCAATATATCTCCTCTTCTTAGGTTCACACAGGATGGTAAAATAATCCTTCGACATGGTTAAAAATAATGAATGTTTCCTGTCGCCGATTATGTTTCCCTCCAGTGGGTGTAGTTCTCAGAGTAAGACATGTTGCACTCTACTTTTGTGTCCTTAAAGGGATAGTTCACCACAAAATGAAAATTCTGTCATTTCTCACCCTCATGTCATTCCAAACCCGACAGCTTCGGGTCGACAGCTTATAAAATCGTAGTTCTGGGTTTTTTAGCTTGTTTGCTGTACACCTTGTCACATAGCAGCTTTTAGACATTGTTCTGTTTTTTTTGTTATAAGACAGAAATGACAAGGAGGCGGCTTTCCACAATACAAAGTTAATGGAGAGCGTTGGATTGTTTTCCCCCGGTGGGCATGGTTTTCAGAGTATGACGTGTGTCGCCAGCAGTGATGGAAATGCCTAATTTTGAAAAAAATTCCGTAATTCGTAAAAAAAAGTTTTACGCTCAATTGAGGTGGTTTTTGACTTGTGCACAAAAGGGTTATTGCAAATAATGGGAGATGGAAATGCATTTTGTGAATAAATTCCTCCAAGCGCATCAAAAAAGTCATGTGACTATGCGCTATGGGATGGGAAAACCTGACTAACCAGCAGACCGATCTCACTCCACAGCATCTGAAATGTTGTTATGGTCATTTGGGAAAATGCCTGAGCAAAATCTGTCATCAAAGTATTTCTGTATAATTGCCTCCCTGAATGTCTTACAGCATCCACCTCAGAAAGCAATGACCACATTCATTGTGTTTCGTCTGCTCGCTCTGAGGCACAAGTAATTTATTATAGATGAAAATGATTCTATTCAGTAGCTTCTCCTACTTTGCCAGATTACCAGGAAGTGACCATTTTGTTCTCTTTGACTCGTTGAATGGAAACAATGCTTGTTAGCAAATGTTTTATGCGATATTGCGCATAAGTTAAATTCACAACTTTGGATGGAAACCTGGCTACAGTCCTGCAGAGTTTCGCTCTAACCCAGCCAAAAGTAGCTGTAGAAAGCAAAGGAGCAAAACTCTCCAGGACTGACATTGGCCACCCCATCATCAAACAGAATATTAAAAATCGCTGTCTCCCAAACAAAAACGAAGCATTCTCATTGTTAGTCCCTGTGTTTGGACAGACAGAAAACAACTGCCCTAACAAGACTCAAGGGTGGAATCCTATGCTCTCCATTGACTTTGTTTTGCTGGAAGCTGCCTCCTTGTCATTTCTGACTTATAACAAAAAAACAGAACAATACCTTAAACCTGCTGTGTGACAAGGTGTACAGCAAACAAGCTAAAACCCAGAACTATGTTTTTATAGGCTGTCGACTCCAAAAAACGAGTGTTGAAGGACACAAATATTTGTAGGTTTCAGGGTATTTCACGTTGGGCCATTCAGTTGGATCATTTCTCAAACAAAAGGAAGATATTCAGTAGCTTCTCCTACTTTGCCAGATTACCAGGAAGTGACCATTTTGTTCTCTTTGACTCGTTGAATGGAAACAATGCTTGTTAGCAAATGTTTTATGCGATATTGCGCATAAGTCAAATTCACAACTTTGGATGGAAACCTGGCTACAGTCCTGCAGAGTTTCGCTCTAACCCAGCCAAAAGTAGCTGTAGAAAGCAAAGGAGCAAAACTCTCCAGGACTGACATTGGCCACTCCATCATCAAACAGAATATTAAAAATCGCTGTCTCCCAAACAAAAACGAAGCATTCTCATTGTTAGTCCCTGTGTTTGGACAGACAGAAAACAACTGCCCTAACAAGACTCAAGGGTGGAATCCTATGCTCTCCATTGACTTTGTTTTGCTGGAAGCTGCCTCCTTGTCATTTCTGACTTATAACAAAAAAACAGAACAATACCTTAAACCTGCTGTGTGACAAGGTGTACAGCAAACAAGCTAAAACCCAGAACTATGTTTTTATAGGCTGTCGACTCCAAAAAACGAGTGTTGAAGGACACAAATATTTGTAGGTTTCAGGGTATTTCACGTTGGGCCATTCAGTTGGATCATTTCTCAAACAAAAGGAAGGTAAGGAAGGGGTACTGACATAGACCAATCAAATTTAGTTTCTCAATATATCTCCTCTTCTTAGGTTCACACAGGATGGTAAAATAATCCTTCGACATGGTTAAAAATAATGAATGTTTCCTGTCGCCGATTATGTTTCCCTCCAGTGGGTGTAGTTCTCAGAGTAAGACATGTTGCACTCTACTTTTGTGTCCTTAAAGGGATAGTTCACCACAAAATGAAAATTCTGTCATTTCTCACCCTCATGTCATTCCAAACCCGACAGCTTCGGGTCGACAGCTTATAAAATCGTAGTTCTGGGTTTTTTAGCTTGTTTGCTGTACACCTTGTCACATAGCAGCTTTTAGACATTGTTCTGTTTTTTTTGTTATAAGACAGAAATGACAAGGAGGCGGCTTTCCACAATACAAAGTTAATGGAGAGCGTTGGATTGTTTTCCCCCGGTGGGCATGGTTTTCAGAGTATGACGTGTGTCGCTCTGTCTCTATTGGTTTCCAACTTTTGAATAACGGATTTAAAAAAAACAGCTGTAAGGAAATCATTAAATTTAGTGTTTCTGGCAGCTTCAAAAAATAGAAATAAAGATAATATTTGGAAAAGGGTGCAAACAGCCTCTACATGTCTGGATGTCCCAGTGGGCATTACTAGTTCAATAATTAGAAAGTGTGAGTTACAACAAACTATGCAAACACATTCTGCACTAACAAGACAGAGACTTGCAAAGGACCAAACATCACCAACTGCACCAGTCAACCAAACTGAGAGCTATGAATGCCAATGTCGCTCAAAAACAACTGTATGCAAGAAGAGCATGTCTGGACAATGGCCGGCTCTTTCGATCAGCTAAAACAACTGATTGTATTTCATGATGTTATTTTCCTGTCACATGACATTTATGACCCTGGTGATTGGCTCAGAAAGTCCTGTGGTCCCATGAGAAAAGATGTCAGATTTCAAATCCAGCACTTCCAGTGATTCATGCATCAGAAAAGCAACTGCGATGAGAGATGAATGAAAATGCTAATGGATAGCTTTCCCCACCTGGTACAGACCTCCTTGCATGGCCATGTTCTCAGTGCAAATTAAAGCCAAATTAGACTTTAGTACAAATTAGAATTACATTAAAGCTGGAATACATATTATTAACAATAAACGGTTTTTGCATAGCGTTTTGCCCCAAACTGAAGTCTGGATGAGTTATAAACTAGTTGGCTAAAAGAGCCGGTCTGCAGATACTAGCAGTTGGAGTTGACAGATTTCACATAAAATCATGTAGTGTGTGATTATCCTACACAACACTTTTTTTTTCTTCTTTTTTAATCTTCAGACTATAACGAGTCAGAGGATATCAAAATTGTTTGATATTTTGGTGATTGCAGGGTTAAGGTTTAGTGAAATGTATTATAGTTTAAATTCATGCTAATTGCATTTAGAACTTCAGAGTGAATTTTTACCAACTTAAGCAGGTCTTAAAGTCGCACACTTAAGTGTACTAAGAAATATAGTCATGAAGTGTCTTGCTTTGAAAAGTCTGGTAGTGTGCGATCCTTATTAGTTTAGTGTATGACGCTGTTTTTCTCTGTAAAAATAGACAAAGTCTGCAAGTGTATAATCTTTTCAGGTTATATATTTAGTTGCCTTTTATCATTTACTGTTGTGATTGTATTTAGCTGCTGTTCATGACATGATCTGGTCACTCATCAACTGAGAACTACTGCATATTAACTAGCTGGTACATATTCAGCACAAAAGACATGAAGCTACACTGTAAAAAAATTCCGTAAAATTTATGGTAAAAAAACGGCAGCTGTGGTTGCCGGAATTTTGCTGTAAAAAAATACGGTAGCAACATTTTAGGTTTTACGGTTTTAACTTAAATTTACAGTTAAATACCGTAATTTCGTTAACTGATATAATGTTAATATACCAACCTATTGAAGTACTGAAATCTGTTTTGTACCTTTGTAATACACTGATAACCACCAAATACAGACGGTGATGAGAAAGTCACATGATGAACCAAAGCCCACCACAAGCAGCTTTTAAATAATAACATATATAGAAGCTGCGCAGCGTCATTCACACAAACACTAAACACCATCACGGTAACACACATGAAACTGAAATAATGCACATGAACATTCATTTAACAACATTAGGTGTAACACACAAGCCTAATATACAAAACTGATAAGAAAAAACTAAGAAACAGTTATTTCAACAAAAAAACATCAAATTTGAAATGTAACGCAGGGAATACTGGGAATGTCAATTTACGGTTATTCATTGTAAATTATACAGTCTTTTTCACTTCCAGAAACGGTATACTACTGTAAAATTTATGTCCAATACATGTAAAGTTCAATACAGTTTTTCACCGTATATAGTAGGGGAATTTACTGTTAACCATTTAACAGGTTTTTACTGTAGCATTTTTACAGTCTTTTACCGTTAGATTTACAGTCATTTTTTACAGTGTACTACTGTATGGATGCGCATCTACAACATTTGAATTTCTAACCAGGCAAACAATTGGTTTCCAACTTTTGAATAACGGATTTTAAAAAAACAGCTGTAAGGAAATCATTAAATTTAGTGTTTCTGGCAGCTTCAAAAAATAGAAATAAAGATAATATTTGGAAAAGGGTGCAAACAGCCTCTACATGTCTGGATGTCCCAGTGGGCATTACTAGTTCAATAATTAGAACGTGTGAGTTACAACAAACTATGCAAACACATTCTGCACTAACAAGACAGAGACTTGCAAAGGACCAAACATCACCAACTGCACCAGTCAACCAAACTGAGAGCTATGAATGCCAATGTCGCTCAAAAACAACTGTATGCAAGAAGAGCATGTCTGGACAATGGCCGGCTCTTTCGATCAGCTAAAACAACTGATTGTATTTCATGATGTTATTTTCCTGTCACATGACATTTATGACCCTGGTGATTGGCTCAGAAAGTCCTGTGGTCCCATGAGAAAAGATGTCAGATTTCAAATCCAGCACTTCCAGTGATTCATGCATCAGAAAAGCAACTGCGATGAGAGATGAATGAAAATGCTAATGGATAGCTTTCCCCACCTGGTACAGACCTCCTTGCATGGCCATGTTCTCAGTGCAAATTAAAGCCAAATTAGACTTTAGTACAAATTAGAATTACATTAAAGCTGGAATACATATTATTAACAATAAACGGTTTTTGCATAGCGTTTTGCCCCAAACTGAAGTCTGGATGAGTTATAAACTAGTTGGCTGAAAGAGCCGGTCTGCAGATACTAGCAGTTGGAGTTGACAGATTTCACATAAAATCATGTAGTGTGTGATTATCCTACACAACACTTTTTTTTTCTTCTTTTTTAATCTTCAGACTATAACGAGTCAGAGGATATCAAAATTGTTTGATATTTTGGTGATTGCAGGGTTAAGGTTTAGTGAAATGTATTATAGTTTAAATTCATGCTAATTGCATTTAGAACTTCAGAGTGAATTTTTACCAACTTAAGCAGGTCTTAAAGTCGCACACTTAAGTGTACTAAGAAATATAGTCATGAAGTGTCTTGCTTTGAAAAGTCTGGTAGTGTGCGATCCTTATTAGTTTAGTGTATGACGCTGTTTTTCTCTGTAAAAATAGACAAAGTCTGCAAGTGTATAATCTTTTCAGGTTATATATTTAGTTGCCTTTTATCATTTACTGTTGTGATTGTATTTAGCTGCTGTTCATGACATGATCTGGTCACTCATCAACTGAGAACTACTGCATATTAACTAGCTGGTACATATTCAGCACAAAAGACATGAAGCTACACTGTAAAAAAATTCCGTAAAATTTATGGTAAAAAAACGGCAGCTGTAGTTGCCGGAATTTTGCTGTAAAAAAATACGGTAGCAACATTTTAGGTTTTACGGTTTTAACTTAAATTTACAGTTAAATACCTTAATTTCGTTAACTGATATAATGTTAATATACCAACCTATTGAAGTACTGAAATCTGTTTTGTATCTTTGTAATACACTGATAACCACCAAATGCAGGTGGTGATGAGAAAGTCACATGATGAACCAAAGCCCACTACAAGCAGCTTTTAAATAATAACATATATAGAAGCTGCGCAGTGTCATTCACACAAACACTAAACACCATCATGGTAACACACATGAAACTGAAATAATGCACATGAACATTCATTTAACAACATTAGGTGTAACACACAAGCCTAATATACAAAACTGATAAGAAAAAACTAAGAAACAGTTATTTCAACAAAAAAACATCAAATTTGAAATGTAACGCAGGGAATACTGGGAATGTCAATTTACGGTTATTCATTGTAAATTATACAGTCTTTTTCACTTCCAGAAACGGTATACTACTGTAAAATTTATGTCCAATACATGTAAAGTTCAATACAGTTTTTCACCGTATATAGTAGGGGAATTTACTGTTAACCATTTAACAGGTTTTTACTGTAGCATTTTTACAGTCTTTTACCGTTAGATTTACAGTCATTTTTTACAGTGTACTACTGTATGGATGCGCATCTACAACATTTGAATTTCTAACCAGGCAAACAACACACTGGTAAATTATATGGCCATATATGGTGAGGTTTATTTGTGTGTGACTGTAAACATGCCATTCTTTAGAAATAATGGTGTATTATCAGCACAGCTGCAGTCAGGCATATGTTTTTGTTTCTGCTTTATCAGTTTAGCACTGAACAGTACATATTCCACTGACTCTCAGTGTGTGTGTGTGTGTGTGTGTTGAGCTGATGCTGTTTAGAATGGCTCCCAGTCAATAATGACCTGATTCAACAAACATACATTAATGATATTATCTGCAGCCTGTGAGGCCAGGACTTTCAGGACAGGATAGTGTTTCACAAAACATCATGATCTATGGATCAAAAAATCTGGATAATATAGTAACTATTATGGTGATACATTTACTGAATTCACTCTTCACCTGGTTACGAATGTTTAATCTGGACTATAGTTACATCCAGTAATGTAATGCAAATGCCATGTGACTTGAGCCGCAGAAAAATAACATCATGACAGCAGTGATTGGCTGATGCTGCCACAAGAACTTGCACAGTCTCAAACATTACAAAGACAAAAACAATATTCACACTGTTAAGAGCCCTCCAAAACCACTTGGCACTGGTAAAGCATCTACTATATGTTGAAATTAACATGATTCAAGTGTTTGAAAAAATATTTGTATATTAAATGGCCAGTAAAGAAGAAATGTGCTTGTGAAAAAAAGCACACTTTAGCTTACTTTTAAAAGAGTACTTATAGAGAAATAATATACTTTAAAAGAATATATTTAAGTGCAAACTGAATATTCTGAATTTGTCAACACTAAATTGTTGCATGTCAATCAATGAATGTTAATTGCAATTAAAATGAAAGTATGCATTATATTTTAACATTTTTTAAGACTTTTAAGTTTGTTTGTCTTTTCCAATTAAGTACATATCTACATGTAATTTCATGATTACTTTGATTGCACTGTATCTATGTACTGGAAAGCATTTAATGTAAACTGAAATAAAAATGTAAAATATTGTATTTCTATTGAAACTTGTCATGTATATAAATTGTTTGTGTTTACACATTTGCATTTCTAAATTTAAAATATATTAACTTGTAATGTCAAATAACATAGTTAAAATTATAATCAAGTACTCGACATGTCCTGTAATATTAGACAACACATGAAAAATAAGTGCTTCTTTAAAGCACAATAAGATATTATTATTACATACCATCATTGGCATTATTATTAATTACTTTAAATGTACTTTAAAGTAACTGATATTACAAATAGTGCCTTTGAAATGGTACTCTCTTTAGGTATATTTAATTTTATTAGCATTAAATAAAATGTCCAGTATACTTTTATTTGATACACTACACTCAGAAAAAAAGATGCAAAGCTGTGACTGTGAGCTTTAACACATACAGTTTTCTAATACACAGTGTGGTCTCTGACATGCACACTAGACTGGACAATTCGCTCTAAAGCTTGTCAAATCTATTCTGAATCTATTTTCAGTGGGGTTTTCCTTGACCGTCCCAGAGCTGATGTGTTCACATGAGGCAAACCGTTCACACACAGGTGTCTGTTCATCCACAGGTCACTGCGAAAGAATGAGAGAGCACACTTCTCACTCTCTCTGCAACACATTGTTCCTGGACGCCACACAGACGCTCTTGGCTCATTAACTCAACATTTAAGTAAAAATAAATTATAATCAGAACCACAAGCGTGACTAGAGATTAGCATGACATTCATACAAAGCAAATGTCGAGAAGATGATCTCAGTGTGAATTCAAGTCCAAATCAATCCTCAAAGCATGATTAGTCCATAAAATCTTAAATCAGTGCGCTGCTGTCTGATATCTCAGCTCTGAATGAGAGAACAAGTGACACTTCAGATATCATGGTTTATGAATCTCCTAAACGGCCAAGAGAGGGAATATTTCAATGAATGAATGAATGTTTCATCTTTCAATGGTTATTCCATCTCCCTCAATTCTCGAATTGTCCTTGGGATCATCAGTTTTGGCCATCAGACAGATCTTGGGTACTTTAGTATAAAGAGGGAGTTCATGGGTGACTTGATGACAGCAAGGTCTTTGGCTCCTTTGGCAGCAGAACAAGGCCAAATCATTTCCCTTCCATGCAGCACAGTGTTTGACAGTAGGTTTGACGTGTTTGTGGAGAAACACTGTGAGCATAATGACGGTTCAGTCTGTTCTCATGACATTGTTCTACAAATATTGTGGATTGTTCAAATGTAACTTTAAAAACGCAACCCAGAGCTGTCAGAGAACAGGCTGTATCCTACCACTTGGTCTTCTCTGGATTGTACTTTAACATCTAACATACGCTACCATTCAAACGTTTTAGGGCTGGTTAGATTTTTAAATGTTTTTAACATTAAATAACAAAATTAAATAGTATTTTAATGTACGGTACATTACTAGTCAATAGTTTGAATAAGAGTGTTTAATGTTTCTGAAAGTCATGTTCACAAAGGCTGCATTTATTTGATTAAGATACAGTACAATTTAGACTGTGTTGTATTTTAATATACTTTAAAATGCAATGTATTCCTGTGATGTTAAAGCCATATTTTCAGGACCATCTTCAGTGTCACATGATCCTTCAGAAATCATTCCAGTCTGAGGATTTGCTGCTCAATAAATATTTCTTAGTATTATCGATGGTGAAAAAAGTTGTGCTGTGCAATATTTTTGGGAAACCATAATACATTTTTAATGAACTCTTTTGTAACATCAAAAATGTCTGTTATATTTGATCGATCTCATCCTCAATTTTTGATCTCTCTCTCTCTCTTTCTCTCTCTCTCTCTTTCTCTCTCTCTCT
>NW_015505869.1:410168-413693 GCF_001515645.1 Sinocyclocheilus grahami
CTATTGCCCTACACCAACCCTACCCCTAAACCTACCCCTTACAGGAAACTTTGTGCATTTTTACTTTCTCAAAAAAACTCATTCTGTATGATTTATAAGCTTGTTTCCTCATGGGGACCTCAAAAATGTCAGAGGTCACAATTTACTAGTATTACTATCCTTGTGGGGACATTTGGTCCCCATAACGTGATAAACACCAGGTACACACACACACACACACACACACACACCAAGGTGTGAATTTTCAAAGACTTCTGCTCCTGACAGGAATTTTCCATTTTCATCAGTGTTCTGTTTGTAAATCATCCCGAATAATGCAGAAAATAAAGAATGATTGGTTTCAAATTGTTCAGAAATGGCCTTATAATTCTATTCAGACTGATGACAACAACAACCTTCCTTGTTGATGCATCCGGATTCATGTTGTTCAGTCATGGTTTCAGCATTTTGGCTTCCTTTGCTTTTGGATAAATAATAACAACAAAATCTGTTATGTGTTATCCGAGACATAGAGTTGTATAATTATAGAAGCTGGTGAAGACCAGATGATTGTTGTTTATGCTGTGTTATGTAAAAAAAAAAAAAGTTAGTAGTAGTATGACTGTTCTTCAACAAACCGTTGAAGATGAGGGTATGAGGGTTAAACATGCTCTGTACGATGTGTGGTTCTGCCTCAGGTAAAACAATGTAATCAAGCCCCAAAAATGCTCTGCCCTGTCAGAAAACACAAACTGGTAGTGAGGCATCTAGTTAAATGTAATTTCAGCCAGCTGCACAAACACTTTGTATAGATTTGTCTACACATAACAAGAGGAACCAACAGTGTTCATTGACTCGCTCACAAGATTCTGAACAAATACAGATACGACATGAAAGAGCCTGTTGCTGTCCTCTGATCACACCAGCTCTGAAACACAATAAAGAGCAGCACCTAGCCTGCAGATGACCATTTAAAGCACTGAATCTAACACATCTGGAGGGTGGAGACAGAGAGAGGGAGGGGAAGCTATTAAAAAACTGATCATACCAGTCATAGTTCAGGAAAAAAGACAGCAGGAAGGGGGCTTTATAGAAAGCAACGCCCTCTAATACACCTCACCCTTAATACATGATAAACTTAATAAAGTGCAAAAGTCTATTCATTAACCTCACGAAACCGAGGCTTCATTCATCCTCATGGGCATTGTTGCACATCATGCATTCACTGGGACACCTTTCCCGTTCTGGGAATTAACCGCAGCATTGGATCAAAGACATCCGACCGGAATAAACGTCACATTTATGTTGATTAGGAGTAATTACGATAATGTGGAATAATTGGAAAAGTGACCACATGATATACCTCTTACAGTATAGTGTATGTGACATCCACATATTTCATGCGTTCATCAGAATAAACGATTTGCAGTGTTCTCAGAATGTATGTGGGCACTTTTTCACACTTCAAATTGTACTAGATTCTAAATAGCAAAGCAAGCATCTATGATGCAGGATTGTCTCAACTAATTTTCATAATAATTTTTTGCTTCAATGACTTTTAAGCAGCTGGTGTTTTGTTGATTTCAATTCACACAGACTACACCGAGGGGAAAAAAATGGGATTTATGGTACTTTGAAACTTTTTTTTTCCCAGAAACTGCTAGTCTTTTTTTACGTCTATACACAGGTGTAGAGAATCACATTAAGTATAGACATGATCCACTAACATAGCAAGTGTTTGCAATAACAACTGACATTTTTAAGTGTGACTTAAGTGACTTTTGGGGACACACTTAAACTGTACAGTTATTCTAAAACTCACTAAGTAACAAAACAGTATAATGATGTACATTTCACCTTGTATCATAATGAACAACTTATGTAAAACTCTTATTGACAAAAAAAAAATCTATAAAAAAGCCAAGCTTTCTAAGTGTTAATGTCAAACTTTCTCAGAGAAAGTACTGAGTCTCCATTCAAGAAGTGCATTAGATGTACCAATATCTGAGTGTGAGATTAACATTTCTTACAGGTAAACGTCATCCCATATTAAGCTGAGGACATGAAGAGTCAGAGCAAACTCACCCAGACAGCCGTGTTGGACTCTGGAGAGATTAGTGTCCGTCTGCTGCGTGTCTGTCATTCACTCCTAGGAGTTCAGTGGGACACAGCGGCTAGAGCGCGTCCAGACTCTGATCTGCTCTCAACGTGTTTTCCCTGTCGGCACCGAACTTGCTGGCATGGATCCTAACATCACAGGCTGAGAGTCCCTCATTGGTCGCAGGGTTATAGGAGTTGAAGGGGGAGGACTGAACACTGCACACACTAAAAATGAGATGCGTGCCTTGCTGCTTTTCTGTTTTCCTTTAAAGCCTGAGGAATGTGAATATAGTACATGTTTTTCATTGGTTATACAATATTTTTACCTAAGGCTTCCTTTGGATATATGTATAAAGCAGTATTTAGGTAACACTTTAGTTTAGGGACCAGTTCTCACTTTAACTAGTTGCTTATTAGCATGCATATCATATTGGCTATTTATTAGTACTTATAAAGTACATACAGTATTAATGTCTTATTCTGCATGACCATATTCTATATATTAACTCTACCATACACCTAAACTTAACAACTACTTACTATCTATTAATAAAGCAGAGTTTATTGAGGCAAAAGTCAAAGTTAATAGTGAGAATTGGACATTAAACTAAACTAAAGTGTGACCAGTATTTATTATAGCATTATATAGCAGTGCATTGATATTATGTATCTAATACTGTCAAAAACACTATACCGTGTATTTAAAAGTTTGGGGTCAGTAAGATTTTTATTTTTGAAAGAAAATAATATTTTTTTCAGCATAGATGCATTTGATTGATCAAAAGTGACAGTATAAAGACTTAAAACAAATGTTGTTCTTTTGAACTTGCTATTCATCAAAGAACCCTGACAACAAGTGTCAGGGATTTCACAAAAAAAGAAAAAGAAAAATTCAAGCAGCAAAACTCATTTTTAACATTGATAATAATTCAAAATGTTTCATGAGCAGTAAAGCAGCATATCAGATTGATTTCTGAAGACTGGAAACACTAAAGACTGGTCCTCACGGCATTTAAAAATATTCAGTCAGAAAACATATTTCACAGTTATTTTTCACAAAATTACTATTTTAAAGTTTGTGAAATCCAGTGAAAATGCATCTAACCTGTCAGCAGTACGTCAACACAGATTCAGACTGCAAGTGAAAGCAAGGCTGATGGACGCATGACCAAATGTCCCAGGGTGCTGCACGCGTTTCAGTGCAAACAGCTCATAAAGACCGACGCATGGAAGGTATTTAACATATAAACCAGCTGCCAAAACATCTGGCTCTGCACGGTGACACTGATTGGCTACCAGACTGTCAACAAAGCATAAACCAAGTCCTGCTGCCTTTGGCTCAATAATGAGAGACTTTGAAATAAATATTACTGTGAGAAATATATGTTCTTGGATCTGATGTGTAGCAGGAGAGAGAGAGAGAGAGAGAGAGAGAGAGAGAGAGAG
>NW_015505869.1:415366-422884 GCF_001515645.1 Sinocyclocheilus grahami
ACACACACACACACACACACACACACACACACACACACACACACACACACACACACATGTTGTGTTTCCATGTTTTATGGGGACATTCCATAGGCGTAATGGTTTTTATACTGTACAAACTGTATTTTCTATTGCCCTACACCAACCCTACCCCTAAACCTACCCCTTACAGGAAACTTTGTGCATTTTTACTTTCTCAAAAAAACTCATTCTGTATGATTTATAAGCTTGTTTCCTCATGGGGACCTCAAAAATGTCAGAGGTCACAATTTACTAGTATTACTATCCTTGTGGGGACATTTGGTCCCCATAACGTGATAAACACCAGGTACACACACACACACACACACACACACACCAAGGTGTGAATTTTCAAAGACTTCTGCTCCTGACAGGAATTTTCCATTTTCATCAGTGTTCTGTTTGTAAATCATCCCGAATAATGCAGAAAATAAAGAATGATTGGTTTCAAATTGTTCAGAAATGGCCTTATAATTCTATTCAGACTGATGACAACAACAACCTTCCTTGTTGATGCATCCGGATTCATGTTGTTCAGTCATGGTTTCAGCATTTTGGCTTCCTTTGCTTTTGGATAAATAATAACAACAAAATCTGTTATGTGTTATCCGAGACATAGAGTTGTATAATTATAGAAGCTGGTGAAGACCAGATGATTGTTGTTTATGCTGTGTTATGTAAAAAAAAAAAAAGTTAGTAGTAGTATGACTGTTCTTCAACAAACCGTTGAAGATGAGGGTATGAGGGTTAAACATGCTCTGTACGATGTGTGGTTCTGCCTCAGGTAAAACAATGTAATCAAGCCCCAAAAATGCTCTGCCCTGTCAGAAAACACAAACTGGTAGTGAGGCATCTAGTTAAATGTAATTTCAGCCAGCTGCACAAACACTTTGTATAGATTTGTCTACACATAACAAGAGGAAACAACTGTGTTCATTGACTCGCTCACAAGATTCTGAACAAATACAGATACGACATGAAAGAGCCTGTTGCTGTCCTCTGATCACACCAGCTCTGAAACACAATAAAGAGCAGCACCTAGCCTGCAGATGACCATTTAAAGCACTGAATCTAACACATCTGGAGGGTGGAGACAGAGAGAGGGAGGGGAAGCTATTAAAAAACTGATCATACCAGTCATAGTTCAGGAAAAAAGACAGCAGGAAGGGGGCTTTATAGAAAGCAACGCCCTCTAATACACCTCACCCTTAATACATGATAAACTTAATAAAGTGCAAAAGTCTATTCATTAACCTCACGAAACCGAGGCTTCATTCATCCTCATGGGCATTGTTGCACATCATGCATTCACTGGGACACCTTTCCCGTTCTGGGAATTAACCGCAGCATTGGATCAAAGACATCCGACCGGAATAAACGTCACATTTATGTTGATTAGGAGTAATTACGATAATGTGGAATAATTGGAAAAGTGACCACATGATATACCTCTTACAGTATAGTGTATGTGACATCCACATATTTCATGCGTTCATCAGAATAAACGATTTGCAGTGTTCTCAGAATGTATGTGGGCACTTTTTCACACTTCAAATTGTACTAGATTCTAAATAGCAAAGCAAGCATCTATGATGCAGGATTGTCTCAACTAATTTTCATAATAATTTTTTGCTTCAATGACTTTTAAGCAGCTGGTGTTTTGTTGATTTCAATTCACACAGACTACACCGAGGGGAAAAAAATGGGATTTATGGTACTTTGAAACTTTTTTTTTCCCAGAAACTGCTAGTCTTTTTTTTACGTCTATACACAGGTGTAGAGAATCACATTAAGTATAGACATGATCCACTAACATTGCAAGTGTTTGCAATAACAACTGACATTTTTAAGTGTGACTTAAGTGACTTTTGGGGACACACTTAAACTGTACAGTTATTCTAAAACTCACTAAGTAACAAAACAGTATAATGATGTACATTTCACCTTGTATCATAATGAACAACTTATGTAAAACTCTTATTGACAAAAAAAAAATCTATAAAAAAGCCAAACTTTCTAAGTGTTAATGTCAAACTTTCTCAGAGAAAGTACTGAGTCTCCATTCAAGAAGTGCATTAGATGTACCAATATCTGAGTGTGAGATTAACATTTCTTACAGGTAAACGTCATCCCATATTAAGCTGAGGACATGAAGAGTCAGAGCAAACTCACCCAGACAGCCGTGTTGGACTCTGGAGAGATTAGTGTCCGTCTGCTGCGTGTCTGTCATTCACTCCTAGGAGTTCAGTGGGACACAGCGGCTAGAGCGCGTCCAGACTCTGATCTGCTCTCAACGTGTTTTCCCTGTCGGCACCGAACTTGCTGGCATGGATCCTAACATCACAGGCTGAGAGTTCCTCATTGGTCGCAGGGTTATAGGAGTTGAAGGGGGAGGACTGAACACTGCACACACTAAAAATGAGATGCGTGCCTTGCTGCTTTTCTGTTTTCCTTTAAAGCCTGAGGAATGTGAATATAGTACATGTTTTTCATTGGTTATACAATATTTTTACCTAAGGCTTCCTTTGGATATATGTATAAAGCAGTATTTAGGTAACACTTTAGTTTAGGGACCAGTTCTCACTTTAACTAGTTGCTTATTAGCATGCATATCATATTGGCTATTTATTAGTACTTATAAAGTACATACAGTATTAATGTCTTATTCTGCATGACCATATTCTATATATTAACTCTACCATACACCTAAACTTAACAACTACTTACTATCTATTAATAAAGCAGAGTTTATTGAGGCAAAAGTCAAAGTTAATAGTGAGAATTGGACATTAAACTAAACTAAAGTGTGACCAGTATTTATTATAGCATTATATAGCAGTGCATTGATATTATGTATCTAATACTGTCAAAAACACTATACCGTGTATTTAAAAGTTTGGGGTCAGTAAGATTTTTATTTTTGAAAGAAAATAATATTTTTTTCAGCATAGATGCATTTGATTGATCAAAAGTGACAGTATAAAGACTTAAAACAAATGTTGTTCTTTTGAACTTGCTATTCATCAAAGAACCCTGACAACAAGTGTCAGGGATTTCACAAAAAAAGAAAAAGAAAAATTCAAGCAGCAAAACTCATTTTTAACATTGATAATAATTCAAAATGTTTCATGAGCAGTAAAGCAGCATATCAGATTGATTTCTGAAGACTGGAAACACTAAAGACTGGTCCTCACGGCATTTAAAAATATTCAGTCAGAAAACATATTTCACAGTTATTTTTCACAAAATTACTATTTTAAAGTTTGTGAAATCCAGTGAAAATGCATCTAACCTGTCAGCAGTACGTCAACACAGATTCAGACTGCAAGTGAAAGCAAGGCTGATGGACGCATGACCAAATGTCCCAGGGTGCTGCACGCGTTTCAGTGCAAACAGCTCATAAAGACCGACGCATGGAAGGTATTTAACATATAAACCAGCTGCCAAAACATCTGGCTCTGCACGGTGACACTGATTGGCTACCAGACTGTCAACAAAGCATAAACCAAGTCCTGCTGCCTTTGGCTCAATAATGAGAGACTTTGAAATAAATATTACTGTGAGAAATATATGTTCTTGGATCTGATGTGTAGCAGGAGAGAGAGAGAGAGAGAGAGAGAGAGAGAGAGAGAGAGCGCCAGGCTATAACATGTGGAATGGCCATCTTGTGTGTTTGGGTTTGTGTATGGATTTTGACTTAGGTTCTTCTGAATACAGAAAACACCTGCTGAAGTCTCCTGCATGAGGGCTCTTTAACATCGCCAGCGACACGGTCCTTCCTGTCCACATTGACTAATGACAGGACAGAAAGTCTGGTGCATAAAAACAGAAATGACTGTTTGTCATGGAAAATAAGACTCAGAATGACGGCTTCAGTATATCAGTGTGCAAACTGATAAAACAGATCTGTTGGTGTGAAGGAGCGCTCAGCCATTGATAATGAATACGTGACAATTAAAGGAATAGTTCCTATAAAAACTATGAGATTGCACTTACATCCACAAGCATTGCACTTACATAGAAAAAAGTGGAGACTTTCATAAACCCACTGATGATGTACGGAATTCTTGAGAAAGGAAACTGAGGAAACTGTTGCGCCACCTGGAGGATTTAAAGAAATATTAGTATTCAAACAAAGTGCACAGCAATAAAGAACCTGTGAAATGCACCCTCAAAGAATGTGATTTCACCAAATGTAGTCTCTTTTGAAAAGCTTGTAGTTTACATTATTTGGGTGTTTATTGTAAACATAGGCGTGAGGAGGCTCTTATCTGCAAATGTGTTCCAGTAAGAGGAGGCTCCTGATGCATCGGCTGCACTTCGAGGGACACAAAAGCGCCCACAGGAAACAGAAAGTAAACACTCTCTGGGAGAACTGCCCTGAACCCTAGACAAAACATCTGCCTGAAAGAGAGAGAAAAAGAGATGGACTGATAGAGGATTATACAGCATTTCTGTACATTTAAAGGGACAGTACACTCAAAAATGAGGGTAAATGAGTAAATCATGGCAGAAGTGTACAGTTATGGCTTTAGTATTTATTTAAATGATCATATGCTGAATTATTTAAAGACCCCTTGTGGTGAACATTAAGTTTTTAATATTGTTTGCATGTGACTCTGGTGTTTGTAATATGGCCAATCAGAAGTTTTTCAGTTAGTCAGAATACACTTAGCCCTCAAAAAGTTTAGATTTTGTTCAGCACTGACTTCTGCAAGTATCCTCTTATTATAATAAAGCAGTAGACGCAATGTAAATAACAGTTTAATTGTACAGTAGAGCTTCCTATAACTGAACGCTTTCTATGCTATAATCCATTCAGAATTGAATAAATTCATTCACGGATCCGATTGTGTAGCATTTACTGCTTCAGTTAACTGAGTGAAAGTGGAGCAGATTGAGTGGAGGCGGGGGCACTAATACGATCAGCACTGGAGCTCCTCAGGGCTGCGTCCTCTCCCCACTGCTCTTCTCCCTGTACACCAACGACTGCACCTCTAAAGACCCCTCTGTCAAGCTCCTGAAGTTTGCAGACGACAACACCCTCATCGGAATAGTTTCTTCCCTCAGGCAATCC
This sequence comes from Sinocyclocheilus grahami, assembly GCF_001515645.1. Taxonomy (NCBI): domain Eukaryota; kingdom Metazoa; phylum Chordata; class Actinopteri; order Cypriniformes; family Cyprinidae; genus Sinocyclocheilus; species Sinocyclocheilus grahami. The sequence goes on from NW_015505869.1 coordinate 420,465, forward strand.
ATCTCATGAACACTTGACAATAACTGTGGAACACACACTATTTATTCACTCATACACTTATTTGTCTAACACTCATACTCAGTCTACATTTCAATTTGCACATAATATATCTGTACATACGACTGTCTATTGTTATATACCTGTACATACAATTGCCGATTTGTATATTTTTAATTATCTGTGTTTTTTTGTTCTGTCACTGTCATTCTGTTACACTGTGGAAGCTTCTGTCACGAAAACAAATTCCTCGTATGTGTAAACATACCTGACAATAAAGCTCATTCTGATTCTGATTCTGATATTAGCATATTCATGTATACTCGGTGAGGTAAGAGTATAGAGTTACATTCAAGCCATTTTAAAACAAAGAAATAATTTTCATGGGGGAAAAACCTTTAAATATATAATTTTGATTATCAAATATGAGTTTTAAAGGATAAAATTAGTGATAGCAGATTAGTGAATATGAACTAATTTGTTTTGTATTGTAATTTACGATTAAGATTATTGTCAAATTTGTTTTCTTTATTCACTTTGTGAAAAATAATCGTTTAACTGTACTGTATTTGCACTAGCAGGGTACTTCAAATCTTATGTGTTTTTTAAACATATTTTGAATATTTATTTTGATGTGTTCACAAATGTACTGCATTTTAGATACTAATATATTAGTTACTAATATAGGCTCCCATTATAGGGTTGAATAAGGTACAAAAATGTACCTTTTGAAAAGGTACCACCCCAGCCCAGTGACAACTTGTGTACCTTTTTTCTTTTTAAAAGAGTGTCCAGCAGTACATTTTAACCATATTTTAAAGACAATACAACTATGCAATTACATATAAAGATAAACTCTAAAGTCCACATAAAGCCCAGCACTCTCAAGTCCAGATAATTGCATTTAATACATAAATAAACTGTAATACATTTTTATTTAATCAATTAACATATAACTAGGGAAAAAATGCATTATGTTTGCACTTAAGTATATTCTTTAAAGTAGCCATACACTGAAGTACCCTTTAAAAAAAGTATGCAAAAATTTACTTTTTTCTTTTTTTCCAAGAGGATCCACTTTACACTAGTGTAGGGGAAACTACTTTGAAACTGAAATTTGTCAAGCGACAAGCTACTTCTGATATACAAACCCAATTCCAAAAAAGTTGGGACACTGTACAAATTGTGAGTAAAAAAGGAATGGAATAACTTATATTTTATTCACAATAGATATAGATAACATATCAAATGTTGAAAGTGAGACATTTTGAAATGTCATGCCAAATATTGGCTCATTTTGGATTTCATGAGAGCTACACATTCCAAAAAAGTTGGGACAGGTAGCAATAAGAGGCCGGAAAAGTTAAATGTACATATAAGGAACAGCTGGAGGACCAATTTGTAACTTATTAGGTCAATTGGCAACATGATTGGGTATAAAAAGAGCCTCTCAGAGGGGCAGTGTCTCTCAGAAGTCAAGATGGGCAGAGGATCACCAATTCCCCCAATGCTGCGGCGAAAAATAGTGGAGCAATATCAGAAAGGAGTTTCTCAGAGAAAAATTGCAAAGAGTTTGAAGTTATCATCATCTACAGTGCATAATATCATCCAAAGATTCAGAGAATCTCTGTGCGTAAGGGTCAAGGTCGGTGAACACAATCCACTGTGCCATTCGCCGTTGCCGGCTAAAACCCTATAGGTCAAAAAAGAAGCCATATCTAAACATGATCCAGAAGTGCAGGCGTTTTCTCTGGGCCAAGGCTCATTTAAAATGGACTGTGGCAAAGTGGAAAACTATTCTGTGGTCAAACACTTCTCTGAGCATCTCACCCAATAACACTAACCTCACCTGGGGAGCCATTTGGTACAGTCCATTCCTCAACACCTGACCATAAACATGTCATTGCTTCTGTTCAGCACGGCTCATCTCTCACAGCGAACAGATGCAGGTCAGCACTCTCCTTAACCTTCCCATATACTGGAGTTTTACAGTGTGAAAACTGTGCTGAAGAAAACCAAAGCATAAAGAAAGTCACTCGATAAGCACTAGAGTGTTCGATTCGCTCTCTTAACTTTCTCAGAAGTCCATCTGCTTCAAAAAATACCTTTAGTTTAAAAAATATATAATGCAGATCACTCAGACATTATCACTTTATTTGAATATTGCAATATTTTGTCAGAGATTTCAGCTAGATAGACTCTAGTGTGTGACGTGGTTGTATAATTCTGGCATTTAAATAGCTAAACCATCTGCTGAATGTTTGAGTTACAGGGGCCTGTTGGGTGGATGAAGGAAGCTGGTATCGTGCCCGCTTAGAGTCAGCTAACAACAGATCTCCTGGCACACACACACACACGCACATACACACACACACACCCACACACACACGCACGCACACACACGCACACTCACACACACACAC